>NW_024502921.1:0-571 GCF_017590055.1 Onychostruthus taczanowskii
CAGGTGGAGTGGAGTGGAGATGCCATGGCCAGGCTCTCTCAAAAGCTTTACAGAGGAGACACCTCAGTGGCATTTTCTATCTGATAATCTGCCAACTGAATGACAACTGAAAACCATGGGACACAAATGAAGATGTCCTGCTGCTGAATCAGCAACCATGGCAAAATTCCTCTCCTTGGTCTGACGCACATCCCCATCCCAAGGTTACTGCAGGTACTTTACTGAGATATTCACCCCCAGGGCTTGAGAGCCCCTCACTGAGAAAGATGTATGACTACATGTAGACACCGCCTAAATGTAAAGAAATAATATAAAAGTGAATTACAAATGGAGAGAAGTGATGGAAGACTACATTGTAACTTCTGGGGTCAATTGATGGACTGAACCTGCCTTCTCTCCCTTGGAGATGCCTATTGGGTAAGAATCCTACTTTAAGCATGCTGAATGATTTCCTCAAGCCAGCTTTTGCTGGAGATTAAAGCTTCTTAGTATATTGTTCTGAATTATTATCTCACTTTGAATATCTCTTTGCAGTCAGATACTTTCACTGGCAAGCCTCAAACCTTAACCT
>NW_024502922.1:0-571 GCF_017590055.1 Onychostruthus taczanowskii
GATTTTGGGGCAATTTTGGTGCAGTTTTAGGGGGTTCCCCTCAGGCACAGCCAGCTCTACCTCAGGCCACCACTTTGGATTTTTGAGGTGAATTTGGGGATTTTTGGGGTTTTATGAGGGGATTTTGGGGTGAAATTGGGAATTTTGGCTTTTTTTTGAGCGATTTTGGGTATTTTTGGGGTATTTTGGGAGTTTAGGGTCGGGTCTTTGCTGGGGCGACTTCGGGGCTTCCCCTCAGGCGGCCATTTTGGATTTTGAGGGTTTTTTGAGGTTTTTTTGAGATTTTTTCAGACAAAATTAAGAGATTTTAAGGAGAACACAAGGATTCTGAGGGGTTTTGGGGTGGTTTTGAGAGATTTTAGGGATTTTGGGGCAATTTTAGTGCAGTTTAGCAGGCACAGCCAGCTCCACCTCAGGCCACCACTTTGGATTTTTGAGGTGAATTTGGGGATTTTTGGGGTTTTATGGGGGGATTTTGGGGTGAAATTGGGAATTTTGGCTTTTTTTGAGGGATTTTGGGGCAAATTTGGGGGTTTTTGGGGGCAATTTGGGGTTTTTTGGGGCAATTTGG
>NW_024502923.1:0-548 GCF_017590055.1 Onychostruthus taczanowskii
ATTAGCAGATTCCAAATTAACGCTCATTAAGCTCCTCCCTCTAATTAACCGCCCCATCAACTGCTCGGGAACCCCTATTAACCCCTTCTAGGCCAATTTCATCCCCAAACCGCCCTGAACGCTTCCAACCAACATAAAAACAAAGCCAAAAAACTCAAGAAAAGTGGCAAAAAAAGCTCAAAAAGGCCCAAAATGGCGGGAATTGAGCCCAAATTCCTTTATTGCGCTCAGGAGTTGGCGTTGGGCCCCTTCTTCTTGCCGAAGGTGGGCACCACGTTGACGAAGCGCCGGTTGTACTGCATGCGCCGCTTGGCCCGCCCCGTCTTCTTCTTCTTCTTCTCCTGCTTGGCCACCTGATGGGAAACCGGGGGGGTCAGGGGGGGTCCCCAAAACCCTGCCAGGGTCCCCGAGCCCCGCGGGGGTCCCTAAAGGCGGGGGGAGTCCCCTCAGCGCTCACCTTGGGGGTCTGGCCCCTCACTTTGCCGGCGCGGGCGAGGGAGCCGTGCACCTTCCCTGGGGGGAGAAGGAAATCGGGGTGTTGGGGGGGG
>NW_024502924.1:0-571 GCF_017590055.1 Onychostruthus taczanowskii
CAAAGACAGACATTCAGTGATCCACCAGGAAGAAGAGCGAGCTGGATGCAAGGAGTCAGAGTATGAAGTCAATGTGCCTTGTGGCTCCTGGCACACATAACCAGGGCTGTATTTGCATTTATGCAACAGAGAGCACATGAACATTTCTGCTAAGTCCTAAATTCCACAAAAATAATTAGGGAGAGTAGGGGGAAAAGGAGAGTCACCACACTGTTCTCTAGACTGATTTGCACCCACTGGAGCCACGAGAGGAGATCACATCAGGGCACACGCTCCATGTGTGCGTGTCTGAGACACAGCTCCTAAACCACCCCTCTCTGAAGCAGCTCAGAATATCCCAGGAATGCCTGGAGCTCCAGTAGGGATCAGAGCTAACACCAGGCATTTTCAGTCTGCTCCTCACAAACTTTATGTTTGTTTTTTTTTTCTTTTGTAATCATGTTTCCAAAACCTTACTCACAAACTTAACACTTTGCCAGGGCAAGGGGTGTTTTTATTTTAGGCTTAACAAATGATTCAATTCCACTCAGTTCCAACAGAGACACACAGAATCTGAATAAAAAGCTGGGGA
>NW_024502925.1:0-710 GCF_017590055.1 Onychostruthus taczanowskii
ACGGTAAATCAGCAGCACTGCGCATGCGCCGCCCCAGCTGCAGTTCCGGGTGCCAACAGCAGGCGGCAGCACGAGCTGCTGGCGCTGCCGAGCCCCGCCCCGCCCCATGGCGGCCCCGGGGGCTCTGCAATGGTTTGGGATGGAGCGAGCTTAAAGCGCGGCCGGTGCCAGCCCTGCCATGGGCAGGGACATCTTCCCCGGGCAGGGACATCTTCCCCGGCCCGGGCTGCTCCAGACACCGCCCAGCCTGCCTTTGGACCCTTCCAAAGATGGGGCCACCACAGCTTCTCTGGGCGGCCTGTGCCAGGGCATCGCCACCGCCACGGGGAAGGATTTGATAGGAAAGATGGGTGGTGATGTGCCGCTTCTCTTTTCCTGGCTAGCTGATGATAAGAGAGGGGGACGGCAGTTTCCCCCTGGAGCTTCGTTAAATCCCAGTTGTCAGTTGTTTCGGCGCAGTATAAAACACAGGCAGCGCACACGGGTCCCAGGGAAACTTTATTTGACAGTAAACTTCCCCTTTTTTCCTCTCCTGGGCCCCGATCAAGGGGTGAACAAAGACTTATATCTCGGGAGAAAGTCAAGAGAAGGCCCAACTTTCAACAAATCAGGAGAGTTGGGAATAAAAACCTAGGTGGGGAATAACAGTAGTGAACCAATAAACTTCCAAGGGAGGAAAAACAGTTTCAGTAAATGGATAAAGTTTGGAG
>NW_024502925.1:768-15186 GCF_017590055.1 Onychostruthus taczanowskii
CGTATTTTGACCATGGTTGCCATAGTGTCAGTTGTGGATGTGGTGGCCTCATTTCTCTGAGGGTTCTGGTGGTCTTGGTGATTGTGGTGGCCACAGTGATGAGAGTGACATTGGTGCCATGGTGGCCATGGTTGCCGGAGTGACCACAGTGACCTCGGAGACCACAGTGGCCTCGTGGCTCAGAGAATTCCAGTGGCCATTGCCAGGGCCGTGGTGGCCAGGAGGAGTCCTCCAAGTTGGAAGGAAGCCCTGGGGACGCTCCCACCTGGGGGACAAAGAGAGGCATGAGGGGGATCATGGGAGGAGTGGGGGCATCAGTTACGGCCATAATGGCAGGTTAGGGGTGGCAGGAGAGGTGACATGAGGTGACAGGCGACATGGTGTCAGTCAGGGCACAGGGAGTACAGGCACCAGGGAGGCCAGGGGGGTCTTGGGGTGCTTAGGGGTGACAGGGGTCAGGGGTAGTCAGGGGATGACATGGGGGGTGACAGGGAGTGACAGGGGTTCAGGGAGTGACATGGGGCTTCCCAGCCCACCCACATCCAGCACACAGGGCCCATCCCCACAGCGCTGCCTTTGGTGGGGAGGGACGGGATTGGAATGGGGGCATCCCTGTCTTTGTCCCTGTCCCTGTCCCTGTCCCCTCTCAGATGTGGGGGTCCCCATCCCAGTGCCCTGTCATGGGTGTTCCTGTATCCATGCCCACAATGGATGTCCCCAAACTTTGTGTCCCCAGCATGGGGTGTCCCTGTCCCCACACTCTCAGTGAGTATCCCCACCCTCTGTGCCCTGTCATGGGTGTGCCATGTCCACTGTTGGTGTCCCCAAGGCCACAGTGGGTGTCCCCATCACCCCAGGCTGTCACCTTGCAGCCACTCGCAGTTGTAGTTGCTGAAGGTCCCGGTGGAGCGCAGCTCGATCCTCGCCCTGCCTCCTTTCTGACTGACTTCGATGACCTCGAAGGTCTCAAAGGGTGGGATCAGCACCTCCTTCTCACCAGGATAATTGGAGAATTCCTGAATTTCCACACCGTGGCACGTGTGCACCTGGAACACCGTGGCATCCCCAAACATCTCAGCAGTTTCTTCACTCTGTGATGCCGACGAGAACTGACCGAATCGGACAACGTCACCACGCTTTGCCTTGAACCGGTACTTGCGCACCCCCCGGTACACCTTGGGACACCCCAATCTCTGAGTGTCCCTCAGCGTCACCAGGGCCTGGGTCAGCAGGAAATGCAGCGTTTTGAAGTGGAAGTTGTCCCGGTATTCCTGGCGGGAGCGCCCAGCCGTGCGCACGGCCACGTTGAACTGTTCGTACAGACATCCCCCACCCCCCGGTACACATCTGGACACTCATTAGGGTGTCTCAGCTTCTGGAGGGCCTGGGTCAGCAGGAAATGCAGCGTTTTGAAGTGGAAGTTGTCCCGGTATTCCTGGCGGGAGCGCCCAGCCGTGCGCACGGCCACGTTGAACTGTTCGTACAGGTCATTCATCGTGTAGGCCATGAGGGCGATGGCCTGGGCTGGGGACGACAGGGGGGACAGAGGGGACCCCCGACTCTGCCACTCGGCTATGGCCTTAGGCCAGGCCTGGGCAAAGAGAGGGTTCTGCTGGAACTCGAAGCTGTTGAGGGCCGGCAACGCCGCGGTCATGGCAGGGCCACAGCCCCAGTACTGGTCATCGAAAGAGTCCTGGGCCATGTCCAGGGGGATCACCTCGATGGCTGTGGTGGCCACGGTCATTGCCAGCAGTGCCAGGGTCTGAGCCAGGGGGGCCATGGAGAGGAGAGGCCACAGGGAGCAGGGTGGGACACTGGGGGACACAGAGGGGACACAGAGGAGACACGAGGAGGGTTCCTCAGTGAGGGACTGGACAGGGGAGGGGGGTCATCCCAGGAGGAAGGGAGGCACTCCTGCCCAGCAGACCCCTGGGCATGTCTGGGGTCCCTGACCCCAAATCCTGGGGTTATTATGCCTCCCCAAAATCCCCCAGCCCCCCAGGGACCCCAATGCCAATCCCACAGTATCATAGCCCCCCCAGAAGCCCAATCCTACTCCCATGACTACAAGTCCTCTCAGCCCTGCCAGAATCCCAACCCAAATCCTGGGGTCACTCCCTGAGCCCCCCAGTGTCCTCCTCAGCCAGTCCCCAGACACCAATCCCACTCTCACCATCCCGTGCCCCGCCTCTTTTTCCCCCAGAGCACCCCATGACCTCAATCACAGCCTTGTGGCTCCCCCAGTGTCACCGCCACGTCCGCAATCCCACAGTCCCATGTCCCCCTCAAGTGTCCCCTGGGGTCCCCCCAGCCCCAATACCAAAATCGGCCAGAGTGAACTTCCTGACGGAACTGGAGGTACCACAAAGCTGGAATTCTTTACCAGCTTGGACTCACAGCAGATCTCTCCTGGTCCTGCAGCTCAGGGGGGACTTTGCCATGGGGTATTTATCCACCACAATTATAAATATTCATTAAAATCTGTCCCTTACCAAGCAAAGAAACTTCACTTTTCCTAGAAATAAGTTGCATGGCTCCGCCTCTTTCTGAAAATCCTTTTATGGTCCTCGAGTGTTCTAAAAATGAGGTTTCTCAGCGTGATTTTCACAGAGTGCCCCAATATCCCTGATGACCTCGCTTCAAACTTTTATTTTGGGCAGGCTCTGCTCCTTCTGTGGTCCAGAACCTGTCAAAAAGACCCTCAGTGGAGTTCCCTTTTTCTGTTCCTCCGCGGGTTCTAGCCCTGCTGTGTCCACACTTTTACATCCTTCCGTGGTTTTTTGCTAGTTCATCCTTATGCCCTATCCAGCAAATTCAGGGGAACTGAAACTTTCTGTTCTCTGTCTTATTGCTCGCCCCCCCAGAACCCCAATCCCACGGTCCCCCCCAGTGCCCCCCAGTCTTACTCCCAGCTGCTCACTGAGCACGACCATCACCCTGACAGAAAGGGGGGCCAAGTTGTGTTCTGTGGTGTGGGAACTCATCACTCTGAATGTCCAGAGTCACTGAGAGAACCCTTGGGGGGGGCTCGGAGACCTTGGAATGTTGCCAAAAGTGTCTGGTGGCTTGACTTTGATCCATCTAGAGATGAAACATCTGTGCATGAGGAAATGAGAAGTTCTAGGGTGTGAATAGTGTATTTACAGGATGAAGTATAGATTTTAGAAATTAGGTACCGGGGGGTCATGAATACAAGATGGAGGATTCGGGGCGTGGTCGTGGGTTCTTTTTTCTTCTTCATGTCTTCCATTTTGTGTGATGATGTTGGCACTTTTGGGTTGGCTCATGGTGAAGGTACACTTGTCCACATGGGTGAAAAGTATTGGGAATTAAAGGTAAATATGATATATGTAATTTTCACTATAAAAGACACAACTGTCCCGTGGGCGGGGGAGAGTGCACTTGGCTCTCCTGCTGAACAGACCTCGGCTGGGCAGAGAGAAAAATATCGTAGATAAGAATTAATAAACAAGATTGAAGGCCGGAAAACCTGAGAGTCCAGACTCGTCCTTCGAAATCGCGGCCACCCAGAACCACTTTTCCCTTATTGGGGCAGAGACAAATAACAGCGAACCTCGACACCTGGCGTTCCTGGGTGGGCACTGAGGTGGCCCCAGGTGGGCTCCAAAGAGGCGAGCAAGAAGCGGTGAGCTGCAAAGAGAACACTCAAGTGGGCAGTTCCCGAAATTGGACGCGTTCCCAGGAGACCGCTGATAACTCCTTGGGAAAGCAGCCAGAAAGGTCGGAAGAAGCATTATTGGATAAACAACCTCCAGCGACGTTTCAAAGCAACAAAACACAGGAGAAGCAAATCAGATAATTATTGTTTTCATTTTCCTCTGAGGCTTCTCAGCTTGCCAGGGGAAAATCATGGACAAACAGATTTTCCAGAAAATATTACGGCGACAGGTCTGTGTATTAGTACTTGTCTAGAACAACTCCCAAAGCTACAGAAAAGTCTATCTAGCAAGATATTAGGAAGTTCTAAGCTTAATAACTGAGCTCTGTGCATTGTATTTTAATGCTTACAAGCAGGTATTGTATTTGAAATAAACTACTAATGAAAAACTCATGACTTCTTCCAGAGTCCCGACACAGCCTGACCGTGATTGGTCATTAAGCCAAAACAATTCACACATTGTTGGATAAACAACCTCCAGCGACGTTTCAAAGCAACAAAACACAGGAGAAGCAAATCAGATAATTACTGTTTTCATTTTCCTCTGAGGCTTCTCAGCTTGCCAGGAGAAAATCATGGACAAAGAGATTTCCCAGAAAATATGACGGCGACAGGTCTGTGTATTAGTACTTGTCTAGAACACTCCCAAAGCTACAGAAAAGTCTATCTAGCAAGATATTAGGAAGTTCTAAGCTTAATAACTGAGCTCTGTGCATTGTATTTTAATGCTTACAAGCAGGTATTGTATTTGAAATAAACAAGCATTGCTTTAACATGTTTTAAGGTACATGGGCTTATAGCGGTTGGATGGAACTGCTGTAAATATGCTTTTGCTTTGTATGATTGGTCAAAAAACTCTTAAAGTGAGTTGTAACAATGAATTCTTCAGCTTCTGCCTGAGATGTGAGCTGCTGGCATCGTCCCATTGCCATAACCATGAGACTGATGCTGGGAAATAAAGCAGCTCGAGACGTGTTCCTCAGCAGTCCCGTCCCGTTCATGATTTTGGACAGAGATGTGGCAGTTTGTGGGGTCCCTGGACAGAGGAGGCATGATTGAATCTGACTCTGTGTTCTTAGGAGGTTAAAATAATATAATATAATATAATATAATATAATATAATATAATATAATATAATATAATATAATATAATATAATATAATATCCCGACACAGCCTGACCGTGATTGGTCATTAAGCCAAAACAATTCACACATTATTGGATAAACAACCTCCAGCGACGTTTCAAAGCAACAAAACACAGGAGAAGCAAATCAGATAATTACTGTTTTCATTTTCCTCTGAGGCTTCTCAGCTTGCCAGGAGAAAATCATGGACAAAGAGATTTCCCAGAAAATATGACGGCGACAGGTCTGTGTATTAGTACTTGTCTAGAACACTCCCAAAGCTACAGAAAAGTCTATCTAGCAAGATATTAGGAAGTTCTAAGCTTAATAACAGAGCTCTGTGCATTGTATTTTAATGCTTACAAGCAGGTATTGTATTTGAAATAAACAAGCATTTTTTTAACTGAAGGTACATGTGCTGATAGCAGTTGGATAGAACTACTGTAAATATGCTTTTGCTTTGTATGATTGGTCAAAAAACTTTTAAAGTGAGTTGTAACAATGAATTCTTCGGCTGCTGCCTGGGACGTGAGCTGCTGGCATCTTCCCATTGTCATAACCATGAGAGTGATGCTGGGAAATAAAGCAGCTCGAGACGTGTTCCTCAGCAGTCCCGTCCCGTTCATGATTTTGGACAGAGATGTGGCAGTTTGTGGGGTCCCTGGACAGAGGAGGCATGATTGAATCTGACTCTGTGTTCTTAGGAGGTTAAAATAATATAATATAATATAATATAATATAATATAATATAATATAATATAATATAATATAATATAATATAATAAAACAATTCACACGAGACTAATCAATCAACGACCACTTGGTAAACGATCTCCAGACCACATTCCAAAGCAGCAAAAACAGAAGAAGCAATCAGGGAATTACTGTTTTCTTTTCTTCCGAGGCTTCTCAGCTTCCCAGGAGAAGAAATCCTAGCGAAGAGATTTTTCAAAAAATTTAGTAGAAACACGTAGACGCTTGGCTGGCAATATTGGGGGAGAACAGAATAAATCTTGGCTCCGTTTGGTCGGGGTGATGGTCACAGCCCTGCTGAAGTGACGGTCGCCATCTCATTGAAGTTCTGCTCCTCCTCCAGATCTCTAAAGGTGCTGGTGGTGGTGTCCTAAATCCTCAAACCCAAAGTTTATACGGGCTCAGGTTTGTCGCATTCATTTTTTTCTGAAAAATCCCTTTGCCCAGGGTTTTTCTGCTGGGGAGATGAGAACCCTCAGAGAAAAAGGAAATCAATAATTATCTCGTTTGCTTCTCCTCTGTTTTGCTCCTTTGGGGTGTGGTTGGGGATTGTTTATCAGCAGGTGATCGTTCCATTGGTTTCTGCTGTGAGATGTTTTGACTCAGTGGCCAATTAGGGCCAAGCTGTGTTGGCACTCTGGAAAAAAATAATGAGTTTTCATTATTATCTTTTTAGCATTTGGTACGTATCCTTTCTGTATTCTGTAGTATAGTATAGTATTCTTTAATATATTAAATAATATAATTATTATTATTATATTAAATAATATAATCATATATTGTCGTAAAATAATAAATTAGCCATCTGAGAACATGGAGTCAGCTTCGTCATTCCTTCCTTTGCCTGGGAACACTGCAAATACAAAGTGGGTGGGAATGCTGAGTCCCTCCTCCATGGCAGGGAGTTTTACGGTGGAATGATGCAATCCTGTCAGTCTTGGGGTGTTTTGGGAGTGCCTGGCGGTCTCAGTCCTTGCAGCTGCTGTGAAAAACACGTTCATTGTCCTGTGAAAATTAAAAAAAAAAAGTTTAATAAAGGAAAATAGGACACAAAGTGAAGCAATAGCCAAGAGCACACCTTTACCTTCAGGGATACCCCTTAAATCCCTCTTCCATGACATCATCCTGTTTATTATGCGTAAGGGGCATATTCATAGCCCCTTACGCATAATAAACTTTTCTCCAAACTCGTTTACATATCCCAATAATTGTTTAGCACGGCTCCTCCTTGGGTCTGGCATTTTAGAGCATGTGCATTCCTTGGTTGTGGTTTTAGTCCTTTTTTTATCATCACCTTCAGTTTTGGGCCTTGTGAAAAATGTGTATTTTATTGATTGGTTTTTTGAAAATATTAAAATAAATATTATATGTGTTATGTTAGAAAGTTATGTTGTATTAATTTTCTCAAGCAGTGTGTTAAATATAGTTTTAAGTTATAACATAATGTTAAAATAGAAACTGTGCTATGTAAGATACTTCTTTTAAAGAGAGGACTCACATGGAGACAGCAGCCACAGGACACCTAAAACTTTCAGAGAAAAATAATTTATTGCTCTCTTATCGAGTTCTTCCCACCTCGCTCAGCCCTGCAGACACCATCAGGATTCAGAGGAAATTGTTGACAGTGACCAGCCAGAATCCTTTGTTTGAATGGAATTCAGGCATCATGTATGAGATGTATGAATATGCAACAGGCTGTTGCTTTTAAGGGTTAATCCTCTGTTAATGTGTGTCCTTTTTCGGGCTTATTTTGCCCAGAAAAAGGTACCTGGATTGTCATTAACTCTTTGTTTTTATTGTCTCATATTGTCCTAATCTCAGTTGTCCAAATTTTTATTACTCTAATTACATTGCTATTTTTATAACCATTTTATTACTATTAAACTTTTAAAATTCTAAAAATAAGTGATTGATGTTTTTCACAGGCCCTGACCCACAATGCCTTCAGTGAGTGCTGATTTTTGGCACATCTGTAGCAGGTGTGCTCATCTTGTATTAATTTGGTGTTATCTGTGAAAAACGCCATTCAGTTTTGTCAAAATTTTAGACATTTAATAGTAATCAAAATAGTAATAAAAATTGGGACAATAAAAATTGGGACGACAGGAGACGACTTAAAAGATAACTTAAAAGAGATGAATACAGCGCTAATTAAAAGACATTAATACAGACTAATTAAAAGACAATAAAATAATAAGTAATAATAATAATAAAAATAATTAATTATTTAAAATAATTATTTTAAATAATTAATTTATAATAATAAAATAATTAATAATAATAATAACTTTCCAACATAACACATATAGCATTCATTTTAATCTATGCAAAGAGCCAGTCATATAATATATGCATATAATAATATAATCATGTTATATTATATATACATAATCAATCAAATAATAATGCATTTTTCACATTATCACATCCAAGCAGGCATTTTAACACAAACTTACTTATATCAGCTATTTCACCAAGCTAAATTAACAACAGAAATAGAAACTATATCGCAACGTTCATTTATATAAATATATAAATATATATAAATATTTATACAAAGGACATTACAGACGGTTCTCACTCAAAATCAGCTCTCTTCTCTGCATTACCCACCATGTGGAACCAGCAGCAAAAGAAATCCCACTGTGAAAAATGACCAGATAATTTTGGCTTTTCGCATTTATGTACTTGCCTGTGCACGTTGGTAGCGGTTATAAGTATTTAGAAATAGTATAATTATAACTATTTTTAGCTGCTTGTTAATATGATGTAATCTATCAGGTTAAGTGTGCACTTTTTCATAGAAATAGCAGTGTGATGAATAAAATGTCTACGTATTTTTTATGGAAATAACAGTGGGATGAATGTACTGTTTAATAGACCTTGGCAAAACATAAGATGTGAAAAAATAAAAAAAAAAAAAGGGTTTTTGTGTAACTAAAAACAGTGTAAGGCCATCCACTGACAAACCCGTCCAAGTGATAAGATAACCGTGACACAAACCAGAGCCCCGGAGGACAATTAGAGAACGCCGTGTTAAAATTAATCAGGACGTACGAAATCCTTATCAGAGGACGTGAAACAGCAGGATGGAGACGCAAGAAAAAATCAAATATATCGACCTGACACCCAGAATTTCATGTAGATAAGCTGGGAACGTGAAGAAGTCAGAAAAAGGAGTTCCCAAAACATCAGAAATTTGGCAATAATGTTTGAATAATGCATGAATCATGAATATTCATGTGTGAAAAATGCACATTATATGATTGGCTCTTCGCAAATATTAAAATTAATGCTATATGTGTGTTGTTGGAAAGTTGTGCTCTATTAATCTCTTTTAAGCAGTGCTGAGTTAATCTCTTTTAGGTAGTGTGGTGAATATAGTTTTTAGGCTATTGCATAATACTAAAATAAAAACAATGTGATGTAAGGTGCTTTTTGTAAGGATATTTTCCTTAGCTCAAGGAACGGACGAGATAATCGAGAAATTATTTGTACAGAGATAACAGCAAACAGACACCAAGATCTCAAGAGAAGAATTATTGCCTCTTTATCGGGAAAACACAGATTTCGAGGAACCAAAAAGATTGATTTACAGGATGAGGAGGGGAAGCTGAAATTTAGCAGAAACTCCCTGGTTTGAAAGGAATGCCTGAATCATGTATGAGGTATATGAATATATTGCTTTTAAGGGTTAATCCTTCGTTAGCCAAGTGTGCTTTGTGGCAGAGAGCAAAAGTGCCCAACATCTGTAATTCTTTGCTTTTTATTGCCTTTTATTGTCCTAACTTTGGTTGTCCAAATTCTTATTGTCCTGATTTTTATTCATATTTTTATTAATATTTTCATTGCTGTTAAACGTCTAAAATTTTAACGCAAGCGAACGGCGTTTTTCACACACGTATCTCAGCAATGTAACAGCATAAAGATAACACTTTATAAGATATATATTATTTATAAGATAACACAGTATAAAGATGTACTCAGGTGTGTTCTTTATCTGTTGGCCAGGAGCACCCCAGCGCTGAAAATACTCTTTTTTTTTTTTATCCTATTACTATTACTGTCATTATTTTTATTATTAAACTTTTAAAAACTCTGTGGTTGTACCAGTTGTCAGGGTCTGGATTGAAGGCACTTGAGTTGGTATTTCACATTTGGACTCAAGTGTTTATTTTTATCAGTAAAACAGTCTCACAACCACGAGTCCGGCAGCTTTTCATTAGAAGGCACAAAACGGCCAACAATCTCTTGTTCCAAGGACTTTGAAGACTAAACTATCCAATTAAGAATTAATTATTTCCCCTTTTAACCCAATAACCCAAAGAGCCCTCAATGCGGACTTTTCTGCCCAATTACAAAATGCCACCCAAACCCATGAAGAAGGAGGAAGAAGCAGCATGAAGAAGAAATCCAGGATGACACCCTGTGCCCTCCGCTTCCATCCACAACGCACTAAAAATCCCAAAACCTAAATTTCTCACCAAGTGATACACTACTCTCTATAATCTATTTCACACTTTTGTGGATTCTGGCCTATCTTGAAGTCTAGGGAACTTTCTCCAGGAGTGAGGGTCAAAGCCAGTGCTCCCCTGGGAGCCAGAGCACCCCAGAGCAGACAGAGAAATATTCCCTGTGCCCTGGGCTTCCACAAAACCCTAATTCTGTTTTTCACACCGCGGATGCGTTTGCCTTTCCCCGAGGTGGGACTGATCCAAGCTGCCCTTATCTCATACGAGATAAGGTGGAGGTGCACCACAGGTGACACCACAGGGACCCTCTCAGGGCTAAACGGGCACCCAGCTCCTGTCACCATGACTTGGGTTGGAAATGGGGGTGTGTATTCTGTTCCTGCCTGTCAGAGGTGGGGCAGCCATCTTCTGTTCATTGGGCAGTTTTCTTTTTCTCTTCCACAAAGCAGTCCTCCCTCCAGGAGATCTTCTCTGTTCATGGGCCATTAATTAATAATTATTAATTATCTTCTGTTCATGGGCCAGTGGGTGTCCCTGCATGGCTGATAAAATTCCATCATCCCACTGGGAAGTGCTGCACCCAGGGAAAGGAGCCAAGCATTCCTACCTGGATAGAAACTGACCCTGGGTATTTTTATTTTTATTTTCTTGCCTGATAAACAACTGTTATCCCTGCTCCCATATCTTGGCCTGAGACCCCCTTAATTTCAAAATTATAATAATTCAGAGTAAGGGGGTTCACATTTTCCATTTCAGGGGAGGCTCCTGCCTTCCTTAGCAGATACCTGTTTTTTCAAACCCGGGCACACCAGGACAGAATGTCACCTCCAGACCCAGATCCTTCATCCCACCCTTCACCTTAGAATGCTGAGGCCTTTTCTGGGTTGTTGGGGTAGAAAATTCGACTCTTCAGGTGTTTGTTCCACCCTCAGAACCCTCTTCCTCCACCTCCTCCTTTTCCTCTTCCTCCTGCCTGCAGGAAATCCTGGAATTCCAGGATAATTTGGGATGCGAAAGGACCTTCAAGACCATTCCCTGCCCAGAGAGCCCCTCTGTCCTTCCTCCTCATCCTCCTTCTCCAGAGGGTTACAGTGAAGGGAAAAATCATGGATTGAGGTAAATCCAGTTTAATAATTGGGAAGAAAAATTAAAATTTTTGGAAAGGGAGGCAAAAAAAAGACCAAAAAGTGAGGAACCACAGCCATGGCACATTCAGGGTCCCCCTGTCCCAACATCCTGGTGGCACCCATGGCTCCGCTGTTGTCCCCTCCCTTGTCTTGTCTTGGTGGCCACAGAGGCCACGGTGACTTTGGAGACCTCAGTGACCTTGGTGGCCTCATGGGGGTGCAAGTGGCTTTGGTGACCGCGGTGACCGCAATGACCACGGTGGTCTTGGCAGCCCTAGTGGCTTAGAAGACCCCGGTGGCCACCGCCAGGGCTGCAGTGGCCAGGAGGAGCCCTCCGAGGTGGGGGAGGTCCCCAGGGATGTTCCTGCCTGGGAAGGAAAAGATGGGGGTCAGAGGGGGTTCAGTGGGACAGGGGAACAGTGCTGGGGGGGGACAGAGGTGACAGGGGAAAGGAGGAGCCCTGAGGGTGGGCCAGGGAGTCAGGGGGGCTATGGAGGGGGTGACAGGGGGTTTTGGGGGGCCATGGGAGGGTACAGGGAGCCAAGGGGTGTCAGAGGGGTCATGGAGTGACATAGGGGACAAGGGGGCCATGAGTGGGGGGCATGGTGACAAGGGGAGCCATGAGGGGTGGCCATGGGAGGATGAGGGGTGACAGGGGGGTACAGGGAGCCAAGGGGTGTCAGAGGGGTCATGGAGTGACATAGGGGACAAGGGGGCCATGAGTGGGGGTTCCCCAGCACTGGGTGTCCCCATCCCCAAACCCTCACAGAGTGTCCCCAGCACCGTGTGTCCCTGTCCCCTCACCCTCACCGAGTGTCCCCAGCTCCGTGTGTCCCTGTCCCCAGCACCGTGTGTCCCTGTCCCCTCACCCTCACCGAGTGTCCCCAGCTCCGTGTGTCCCTGTCCCCAGCACCGTGTGTCCCTGTCCCCTCACCCTCACCGAGTGTCCCCAGCTCCGTGTGTCCCTGTCCCCAGCACCGTGTGTCCCTGTCCCCTCACCCTCACCGAGTGTCCCCAGCTCCGTGTGTCCCTGTCCCCAGCACCGTGTGTCCCTGTCCCCTCACCCTCACCGAGTGTCCCCAGCTCCGTGTGTCCCTGTCCCCAGCACCGTGTGTCCCTGTCCCCTCACCCTCACCGAGTGTCCCCAGCTCCGTGTGTCCCTGTCCCCAGCACCGTGTGTCCCTGTCCCCTCACCCTCACCGAGTGTCCCCAGCTCCGTGTGTCCCTGTCCCCAGCACCGTGTGTCCCTGTCCCCTCACCCTCACCGAGTGTCCCCAGCTCCGTGTGTCCCTGTCCCCAGCACCGTGTGTCCCTGTCCCCTCACCCTCACCGAGTGTCCCCAGCTCCGTGTGTCCCTGTCCCCAGCACCGTGTGTCCCTGTCCCCTCACCCTCACCGAGTGTCCCCAGCTCCGTGTGTCCCTGTCCCCAGCACCGTGTGTCCCTGTCCCCTCACCCTCACCGAGTGTCCCCAGCTCCGTGTGTCCCTGTCCCCAGCACCGTGTGTCCCTGTCCCCTCACCCTCACCGAGTGTCCCCAGCTCCGTGTGTCCCTGTCCCCAGCACCGTGTGTCCCTGTCCCCTCACCCTCACCGAGTGTCCCCAGCACTGGGGGTCCCTGTCCCCATCACTGGATGTCCCTGACCCCTCACCGAATGTCCCCAGCACTGGGTGACCCTGTCCCCAGCCCTGGGTGTCCCTGACCCCTCACCGAGTGTCCCCATCCCCCCAGGCATTGTCCCCCTGTGCTGTCACCTCGCAGCCACTCGCAGTTGTAGTTGCTGAAGGTCCCGGTGGAGCGGAGCTGGATCCGCGCCTTGTCCCCGCTCTTGGTGACGTTGGTGACATCGGTGACCTCGAAGGTCTCGAAGGGCGGGATCAGCACCTCCTCCTCGTGCGGGAAGAAGGAGAATTCCCGGATGGCCACGCCCTGGCAGGTGAGCACCTGGAAGGCCGCGTCCGTGCCGAAGCCCCAGGAGCTCTCGTTGCGCAGCGACGCCGACGCGAAGTGACCGAAGCGCACGGCGTCGCCGCGCCGCGCCGCGAACCGCACCCCGCGCACGCCCCGGAACACGCGGCGGCACCGCGGCCCCTGAGCGTCCCTGAGCGTCCCCAGGGCCTGCGTGGAAAATTTTATTGATTGGCTTTTCGCAAATATTCAAATGAATATTGTATGTGTTACGTCAGAAAGTTGCGTTGTGTTAATTTTCTCAAGCAGTGTGTTAAATATATAATTTTAGGTTATAACATAACGTTAAAATAGAAACTGTGCCATGTAAGAGACTTTTTATAAAGAGAGGACTCGCACTGAGACAGCAGCCACAGGACACCTGAATCTTTCAAAGAAAAAGAATTGATTGCCCCCTTATCAGAAGAAATTAACTTCTTCCCGCCTCGCTCAGCCCTGCAGACACCATCAGGATTCAGAGGAAATTGTTGACACTGACCAGCCAGAATCCTTTGTTTGAATGGAATTCATGCATCATGTATGAGGTGCATGAATATGCAACAGGCTGTTGCTTTTAAGGGTTAATCCTCTGTTAACGGGTGGCTTATGTTGCCCAGGAAGAGATACCTGGACTGTCCCTAACTCTTTGTTTTTATTGTCTCCTACTGTCCTAATCCTAATTGTCCAATTTTTCATTACTCTGGTTATACTGCTATCTTTATAACCATTTTATTACTATTAAACTTTTAATTAATTAATTAAACTTCTAAAACCAAGCGGCTGGCATTTTCCACACCTGGGTCAGCAGGAAGTGCAGCGTCTTGAAGTGGAAGTTGTCCCGGTATTCCCGGCGGGAGCGCCCGGCCGCGCGCACGGCCTCGTTGAACTCGCGGTGCAACGGCACCGGCGCCGTGTAGGCCAGCAGGGCCACGGCCTGGGGTGGGGACAGAGGGGACGCAGGGGACGCAGGGGACAGCCGGACGCGCCACTCGGCCGCGGCCAGAGCCCAGGCCTCGGCGAAGCGACCGCCGCGCCGGAGCTCGGAGCGGTTGAGGGCCGGCAGCTCCGCGGCCATGGCGCGGCCGCAGCCCCGGTACTGGTCATCGAAGGAGTGCCGGGCCATGTCCAGGGCCACCGCCACCACGGGGGTGGCAGCGTCACCGGGGGGGACGGTGGCGGCCGCGGCCATCGCCAGGAGGGTCAGGATCAGCGGGGCCATGGTGGGGGAGGCCATGGGGTGTCCGCAGTGTGGGGACACTGAGGCACACAGGGGACACAAAAGGGCACTGGGGGACACTGAGGGGACACCGAGGGGA
>NW_024502926.1:0-581 GCF_017590055.1 Onychostruthus taczanowskii
AGCATGAGGGAGGGCTCTGAGCCACAGCGGCTGCTGCCAGGAGGGGCTGCTCCGGCCAGCTGGGCGCCTCTGGGAAATGCCCAAAGCCTTGTGCTCTCTGCAGCTGGCCAAGGACAGCAGCAGGCCTGAACGGTTCGTGTGGCACAGCCAGCCCGAGCTGCGGAGCCCTCAGGGCACCATGACAGAGGCACCCCTCGGGAATGGGACAGGGAATGGGGACGGGAACTGGGAATATGGGACTGGGTAATGGAACCCAGACAAAGGATATAGGACAGGGACTGGTAATGACACTGGGAATGAGATCTGGACTGGGATGGCAGCAGGATGAGACCGGGAGTGGGGTGACACAGGAACAGGCTGTGGGACTGGAGTGAATCCTGGACAGGGGACATCAGAAAGAGGAGGATCCTGGACAGGGGACACCAGGAACCAGGACGGGGAGACATGGCAACATTCCCAGGGCAGGGGGTCCTTGATCCAGAACCTCTGGCAGGGTCTCCCAGTGCAGCTGAAACCACTCGGCATGGGGTAACCAAAGCCGTGAACAACCCCCAAATCCTGCCCAGGAACCCTCAACTCCC
>NW_024502927.1:0-571 GCF_017590055.1 Onychostruthus taczanowskii
TCAGGGGATTTTGAAGGAGATTTGGGGTATTTTTGAGAAGTTTTGTGGGGATTTGAGGGAAATTTGGGTGGATTTTGGGTTGAATCTTGGGAATTTCAGAAAACATTAGCCATTTATCAAAACTTTTAGGATTTTGGCCGACCCCAGAATGATTCTGTGGAGATTTTTGCGACTTGGGGGCTAGATTTTTGCTTCTTTTGAGGCGTTTAAACGAATTTCGGGGCTGTTTTAGGACAAATTTCGGGGTTTTTTCCCCCACTCACGCTGAACACGGCCCCGAAACTTCCGTGCCCGATCTCCCGCAGCTCCCCAAAAACTTTTTCGGGGTCATCTTTGAGGAACAATTCGGCAACTTCGGGGTCCCGGAGGCTCCCGGGCCGGGCTGAGGGACGAGGAGCCGGCATGGCAAGGATGAAACTGAGGGGAAAAAAACCAAAAAAAAACCCAAATCCACCCTAAATTCCCTTTCTTGCCCCTAAATCCCCTTTTTTACCCCTCAATTCCCTTTTTTACCCCTCAATTCCCTTTTTTTTACCCCTAAAACCCCCCCCCAAACCCATCCCTGCCCCTC
>NW_024502928.1:0-571 GCF_017590055.1 Onychostruthus taczanowskii
TGGCCCTGGAATGACCATGGAATGGCCACTGGGTGACCACTGAGTGACCCTTTACTACAACAACCCTTGAATGGCCATGAACGGCCATTGAGTGACCATGGAATGACCACTGAGTGACCACTGAGTGACCCTCGGTGTCCCTGCAGGCCCGAGTGAAGATCCTGGCCTGGTGACACAGTTCCAGTGACCCTTGAGTGACCCTTGACTATTCCCTCAGTATCCCTTGATTAACCATTGAGTGACCATTGAGTGACCATGGAATGACCACAGAGTGACCACTGAGTGACCCTCGGTGTCCCTGCAGGCCCGAGTGAAGATCCTGGCCTCGCTGGTGACGCAGTTCCAGTGACCATTTACTAATCCCTTTATTAACCATTGAGTGACCCTTTCAAATGACCAGTGAGTGACCACTGAGTGACCACTGAGTGACCCGGGTGTCCCCGCAGGCCCGAGTGAAGATCCTGGCCTCGCTGGTGACGCAGTTCCAGTGACCCTTGAGTGACCATTGACTAATCCCTTGATTAACCATTGAATGACCACTGGATGACCCTTGAGTGACCCTTGACTATTT
>NW_024502929.1:0-571 GCF_017590055.1 Onychostruthus taczanowskii
CCCCAAAAGTTTCGGTTTCTGTTTCATGCCCGGGCGGGGCCGCCATGGCGCCGATGACGTCATTGGGCGGGATTTCCCGTAACAAATGGGCGTGGTTTTGTCGTTGGCCACGCCCAGCTCATTGGGATTCTGTCAATCAACGTCCGGGGCGTGGCCGGGCGGTTCTCGGGTGACGTCATCGCTTGGGTTTGGCTTTGAACGGGAGGGGGCGGGGGGGTGAGACCCCCCTGGGACCCCCAAAATTCACCTGGGGACCCCCAAAAATTCATCTGGGACCCCAAAAATTCACCTGGGACCCCCAAAAACTCACCCAGAACCCCACAATTCACCTGGGGACCCCAAATTTCACCTGTGAGTCCCAAAATTGCCCTGGGACCCCCTAAATTCACCTGAGGACCCCAAAAACTCACCCAGAACCCCACAACTTGCCTGGGACCCCCAAAAATTCACCTAAATCCCCAAAAGCTCCACTTGGGGCCCCAAAAATACACCTGGAATCCCCAAGTCTCACCTGGGGACCCCAAAATTCACCTGAGGACACCGCAAATCCCCCAAAATCCCCTAAAACCCC
>NW_024502930.1:0-571 GCF_017590055.1 Onychostruthus taczanowskii
ATTCCATTTAAAACTCCCAATCCTGTCTCTAGTATCCCAGTTAGATCCCTTCTTATTCTGCTCCTGAGGTGTACTTGTCTCTGTAACCACGTTGTCCAGCCCTCAAAGGATATTCTTAGGAAAAAGGAGCAGGCTGGTTGGATTTCCGAGAGGTTAATTTGCATTAGCAATTCAACATGTTTGAGAGACCACTCTGGATTGAGCAACAGTTATTGTTGACCCATATTCCTCACTACATATGGGCCTATTTCATATACTTTAGGTTTAAGTTTGGTTTCTGAACTGCTTGAGTACTGGTGTGAGTTGTATAAGGTCTTGCCATTGTGAAAGGTATAGCATCTATTTTAAATTTAAATGAGAGCCTGATAGCATCATGAGCCCAAAGAGAAGTCACATCTACAGGCTGCATTAATGTGAAATTACACCAACAATCTGATTCACTTGGGCTATCACAAACCTCCTGGTGCCTGTATACAGGAGAGGCTGAAACACTAATTTGATTTGGTTCCTGTGGATTACTGCAGTGGATAGGTTTAAATCTTTTATCTCAGAAGGTTCTCCCATGGATCCA
>NW_024502931.1:0-571 GCF_017590055.1 Onychostruthus taczanowskii
ACGCAGCCTCCTTTTATCCTAAACTCCCGTTGCCCTCTTCCTTTCCCCATTGCCTGAGGTATTGGGAAGGTCCAGCATTCCCGTCCCCTAAAGCTCAGGAGCTCGAACTGTTTGCGGCAGCCTGGAGACCTGCAGGGCCGCTGCTCCGGCACCGGGCCGGTTCTTGCGGACCGGGCGTTTGTGAGGACATGAACACCCGCTTCTCCTTTTAAATCCGGACCGCCCTTATCCTGGAAATATAGAATAGGAACTTCCACTCTGACTTCCAAACTGCCTATCGCACGTGTTCGTTTGCATTCGTTCTGTTAAGAGCATTTTTCCAGTATCCCACGCCTCTCTAAGCTAAATTATGCAGATTTTAATTCTGGGCTGGGGCGCTGCCCCGCACTTCTCGGGGCTCGACTGCTCTCGCCTGCCCTCCGTCGCCCCCGGGCGGCGGTGGAGACCTCGTCGCTCGGCTGGCGCTGCCTGGCGGCGTTCTAGCCTCGGCTGCTCGGGCCTTGCTCCCGCGCTCGGCGCCGCCGCCGTTGGGCCCCGCTCGGCGCTCGGCTGGCCCGCCTGGCCGGAGCTC
>NW_024502932.1:0-570 GCF_017590055.1 Onychostruthus taczanowskii
TTGGGGGGAAAAATGGGGAATTTGGGATAAAAACCAGGGATGTTATGGAAAAAAACCTGGGATTTTTGGGGGTGAAAATGGGGATTTTAGGGGGAAAAGTGGGGATTATGGCCAAAAAACCAGTGAATTTGGGCAGAAAAATGGGGATTTTTGGGGGGGAAAATGAGGATTTTGAGGGGAAAACGGGGATTTTGGGCAAAAAATGGGGAATTTGGGGAAAAAAATGGGGATTTTGGGCAAAAAAAATGGGGATTCTAGGGGGAAAACCGGGGATTTTAGGGAAAAAATGGGGATTTTGGGGGGAAAACCAGGCAACTTTGGGGGGATTTTACCCTAAGAAATGGGATTTTAAGGGAATAAATGGGATTTTAATGGAATTTTAATGCGATTTTAATGGGATTTAATTGGGATTTTAATTAAATAAATGGGATTTTACTGATATTTCCATGGAATAAATGGGATTTTGTGCCCCAGGCTGCTGCTGGCTGCGGGATTTTAACTGAATTAATGGGATTTTAATGGAATAAAATAAATGTAATTTTCATGTGATTTAATTGGGATTTTAATGGG
>NW_024502933.1:0-570 GCF_017590055.1 Onychostruthus taczanowskii
GTCCCAGTGTCCCTGTGTCCCTGTCCCCATCCCATGCCCGTGGCCGTGCCGGTGCCACCTCTTGTGCTGGTCCAGCAGGTCCTTGTCTGTCACCAGCACCTTCAGCTCCTTCAGGTCCTGCAGGAAGGATTTGGGCAGGTCCCCGTCCGGCTCGGCCGCCTCGGGCGCTGCGGGGACAGCGACGGGGTCAGGGACGGGGACAGGGGGACACAGGGACAGGGGGACACAGGGACAGGGACAGGGATGGGGACAGGGGGACACAGGGACAGGGACAGGGACAGGGGGACACAAGGACAGGGACAGGGATGGGGACAGGGGGACACAGGGACAGGGACAGGGATGGGGACAGGGGGACACAGGGACAGGGACAGGGATGGGGACAGGGGGACACAGGGACAGGGGGACACAGGGACAGGGACAGGGATGGGGACAGGGGGACACAGGGACAGGGGGACACGGGGGTCCCACAGGCAGGCCCCGCCTCCCTGGAGCCCTGGGGGCGTCCCTGGGGGTCCCGGGGGGTTTTGGGGCGCACCCAGGGCCCCCCCTGGCTCCAGTGGCCCATCACGC
>NW_024502934.1:0-570 GCF_017590055.1 Onychostruthus taczanowskii
CTTTCTGTCCGTCCGTCCGTCCATCGGCCTGTCCTGCTGCCCATCCGCCTATCGCTGTCCGTCTGCCGGGGGGGCGTGTCCCGCAAGCGGCGGCGATTGGCTGGGGGAGCTGTCGCTCAGAAGGCGGTCACGCCTCCTGACCGAAGGCACAGACCCGCCAGCTGATTGGATCGCTCCTTTGTCAGTCACCGCCCACCTCCTCCTGTGATTGGCTGACAGTGCTTGAACCAACCACCTCCCCACCCCGGTCTGAAATCTACCCAGCGACAGCCTCTGATTGGTGGGGAGCGGCAGAGCGATTTTTTGATTGGCTGAGGCCACAGAGAGCCCGCCCGACCCGTGCACAAAGGGGTGACCTGGGGCTGGCAGGGCACAGCGAGGCACAGCCCCGGGCCCGGGCTCCGAGGAGCTCATTTTATCTCTTTTCCTATTTTCTTTTCTTTTCCTTTTCTTTTCCAAGGTCGGGATTGAAGAGCTGGAGTTGTTATTTCACGTTCAGGCTGAAACCCCCTCCGTGCTTTATCTACATCTATTACTGTATTTTGAAGCCTTAAACTCTAAGTTTCCCAC
>NW_024502935.1:0-570 GCF_017590055.1 Onychostruthus taczanowskii
GGGACACTGAGGGACAGCGGGGCACTGAGGGGAAAGTGGGGGGACACCGGGGACAGCGGGGGACACTGAGGGACAATGAAGGACACCAGGGGACACTGAGGGACAGCGGGACATTGAGGGGACACCGGGGACACTGGGGGACAATGAGGGGACAGGGGGACACTGCGGGGACACTGAGGGAACACCGGGGACACTGAGGGACATCAGGGAACATTGAGGGACAGGGGGACACCGAGGGGACACTGAGGGAACACCGGGGACACTGAGGGACATCAGGGACAGGGGGATACTGGTGGGACACTGGGGGGACTCTGGGGACACCGAGGGGACACTGAGGGACAGCGGGACACCGAGGGGACAATGAGGGACCCTGAGACATTGAGGGGACACTGAGGGACAGCAGGACATTGAGGGGATACCGGGGGACACCAAGGGGACACTGAGGGACAGCGGGACACCGAGGGGACAATGAGGGGACACGGGGACAGCGGGGATTTGGGGACACCGAGGGGACAGGGAAGACATGGGGGACTTGGGGACATTTGAGGACACCGAGGGGATGGGGGGACT
>NW_024502936.1:0-8289 GCF_017590055.1 Onychostruthus taczanowskii
GAGACAAATAACAGCGGACCCCGACACATCTACAGCAGGACTTCTGAAGGGAGAAGAGCAACAGGTACCATCTGCCACTTCCACAGTGCATCGTCGACAGTATAGAACCACTCGAGATGCTGTGATTCCCATCCATAAGATGATCCGAGAGCTGGAGAGCCAAGGGGTGGTCAGCAAGACCCACTCACCCTTCAAAAGCCCCATCTGGCCTGTGCATAAATCTGAAGGAGTATGGAGACTGAAGGTGGACTACCGTGCATTGAATGAAGTGACTCCACCACTGAGCGCTGCTGTGCCAGACATATTAGAGCTCCAGTACGAGCTGGAGTCCAAGGCAGCGAAGTGGTATGCCACTATCGATATTACCAATGTATTTTTCTCCATTCCGCTGGCAGCAGAATGCAGGCCTCAGTTTGCTTTCACCTGGAGAGGCGTGCAGTACACCTGGAACCGACTGCCCCAGGGGTGGAAGCACAGCCCCACCATCTGCCATGGACTGATCCAGAGTACACTAGAAAAGAGTGAGGCTCAAGAACACCTACAGTACATTGATGACATCATTGTGTGGGGGAATACAGCTGCAGAAACGTTTGAGAAAGGAGAGAAAATTATCCAATGTGATTGCAGAGGTGCAAAAGGCAGGCCTGGAAATCACTGTTTCAAAGATTCAAGAGATCGCACCTTGGAAATACCTAGGGTGGAAGACCTCGGAGAGAATGATAAAACCTCAGAAGATGGAGATCAGCACAAAAGTCAACAATCTGCATGATTTACAACAGCTTCTAGGGGAAATCAACTGGATGAGACCAATTTTAGGAATCACAAACAGCAACATTCCAGCGTTACTCATCTCTTGAGAGGGGACACAAACATTCTCTCTCCCAGGACACTCACGCGAGAGGCAAAGAAAGAATTGGGGAAAATCACAGATGCCATTCAGAAGCGACAAGCACATCGGTTTGTTGAATCGTTGCCTTTTGAGTTGGCAGTGTTGGGAAAGAAAATGCAGTTCCATGGTTTGATCTTTCAATGGGATCCATCTCAAAGAGATTCTCTAATAATCATAGAGTGGATTTTCCTACCACACAGGCCTTCAAAAACTATTCTTACAGATTTAGAGATGGCAGCACAGATCATCATCAAGGGAAGAACAAGACTGCTGACAATAACAGGACAGGAATTTTCAATCATTCATTTACCTTTGAAGAAAGATTATCTTGAATGGGCAATGCAGAAATCAAAATACTTGTTAATTGCATTGTTCGCTTTTCCCGGAACTTGCACAATTAATTTTCCGCAGCACAGACAGTTGCAGTCACAGAGCAAAGCCAAGAATAAGTGAAGAACCTCTGGACGGGATCACAGTGTTCACTGATGGCTCAGGAAAGACACACAAGTCAGTGATCACATGGAGGAACTCAAGGACCGGGGAATGGGAATCAAACATGAAGATGGTTCAAGGCTCTCCACAGATTGTGGAACTGGCAGCAGTCATTCGACATTTGAGTTGTTCAAGGAACCTCTCAACTTGGTCACAGATTCAGCATATGTCGTGGGTGTGGTCAGACGATTGGAGGGTTCACTTTTGAAAGAGGCCAGCAATGAAAATTTATATTAATATCTGGCAAGCATGAAAACATTGTTAGAAAGTAGGGAGCACGAATATTTTATCACACACATCAGAGCACACACAACGCTTCCAGGGTTTTTAGCAGAAGGAAATGGTCGAGCAGACAGATTGACAATGCCCATTTCACAAACACTTCCAGACATTTTTGAGCAGGCAAAGTTAAGTCATGCATTTTTTCATCAGAATGCACAGGCACTGATGGAATCCTTTTGTCTCACAAAAACACAGGCGAGGGAAATCATTAATGCTTGTCCAGATTGTCAACTTGTACAGCCACCAGCTTCCACAGGAGCGGTCAATCCACGAGGACTGCAAAGTCTTCAGCTGTGGCAAACAGATGTTACAAAGTATCCATCATTTGGGAAGCTCACTCAAAAGTGTTCATGTTTCAGTAGATACATTCTCAGGAGCAATCTTTTCTTCAGCACATGTAGGGGAAACAGCAGATCACGCTTGTTGACATTTCCTGCAAGCATTTGCGTCATTAGGCGTGTCTCAAGAAATAAAAAAAGATAATGGTCCAACATATACAGGCAGGGTGCTTGACAAATTCCTAAAAAGATGGGGTGTCAGACACACATTTGGTATTCCGTATTCACCCACAGGTCAAGCAATCATTGAGAGGACACATCATACATTAAAATCTTTGCTAGACAGGAAGAAAAGAGGGGAACCAGAGGCGACGCCACACATGAAATTGAACAAAGCATTGTATGCGTTGAATTTTCTAAATAGTTCATCTTCAGAGCCCAATCCACCAATCCTGAGACATTTCTCGAACAGTTCACAGGCAAAGCTAAGGGAAAGTCCTTTGGTTTTGATGAGAAACCCAGAGTCAGAACAAACAGAAGGTCCCTTCAAACTAATCACTTGGAGCAAGGGTTCCGCTTGTGTTTCCACAGGGCAGGGTCCAAAGTGGGTGTCGGTGCGACATTCAGTGAAGCCATTCAGAAGATAAGGACCAGAGAGCACTGATTCCAGAAGCAGAGAGACGAGACTAAAACAGAGGAGGAGATCCAGACTGTGAACGACAACTCAGAAGAAACAGAACAATAAAAATAAAAAAAAAAACTTTGGGGTCTTTTTCTTTGGGATTTTGAGTGAAAAGATGGTGATGTTTGTTCACGAAGGTGAAGTCATGAGCTTCACAATGCTCATGTGTTCAATTTCACTGTCAATCGCTGTGAACAGCTGGGCAAATTTACCTATTGATCAGCCAGAGAGAAATGTTTGGGAGGTTTTAGCCCAGGCAGCAAATTTAGATAGTATCTGCCTGACACATTCCAGACCAGGGAGACCATTCTCGGCATGCATGACTGGGTTGCCAGTGAGTGAATGGCCAATTCCAGGACACACTGCAATTGAGATTTCGCAGGTCACCAAAGATCCTGTGAATGAGTGGTGTGCTTGTACACATCTTCCTGTGGCTTCTTCTGAACCTCAGGAATTGAAGATTTTCGGATCCATGACAATGGACATGTGCATGGAGTTTGAAATTTTAGATGCAGGAAAAACAAACAAAAGCATTGATGCCACTCCAAGTCAGGAATTTTACAGAAATGCATCGGCTAGGTGAACTGGTACAAGAAGCACAACTCCTCCTGGCGCCCCGACTACCCCTGTTGGGGTGGATGTTTAAAAGCAAGGTTCCTTCCACCCACCATGCCACCAGTGCTACGTGGAGCAAGTGGATTGCTCTTATCACACAGTGCGCCCGTATAGGTAAACTGAATCTCCCTGGGATTTTAGAGGCAATTACAAATTGGCCCGAAGGTGAAAATTTTGGTGTCACAGATGAAGAACAAGAACCAGTGACATGGGCTGAAGAAGCTCCTCCATATAATCAACTGACACCAGAGGAAACACGCTATGCTCTTTTCACTGATGGTTCCTGTCACATCATAGGGATGAACCGGAAGTGGAAAGCAGCCGTATGGAGCCGCACACAACAGGTGGCAGAGACCACTGAAGGAGAAGGTGGATCAAGCCAACTCACAGAACTCACAGCCGTTCAGCTGGCCCTAGACATTGCAGAAAGAGAGAACTGGCCAAAGCTCTACCTCCACACTGATTCATGGTAGCCAACGCTCCATGGGGATGGCTGGAGAGGTGGAAGGAGGCTAACTGGCAGCATAGAGGAAAACCAATTTGGGCTGCTGAAGAGTGGAAAGACATAGCTACCAGGGTAGGGAGGTTACCTGTGAAGGTCCACCACGTAGATGCCCATGTCCCCAAGAGTAGACCTAATGAGGAGCACAAAAACAATGAGCAGGTAGACCAGGCTGCAAAGATAGGGGTGTCCAAGATAGACCTAGATTGGGAGCACAAGGGAGAGTTATTCCTAGCTCGATGGGCCCATGATGCCTCAGGTCATCAGGGTAGAGATGCCACCTATAAGTGGACACGAGACTGAGGGGTGGATTTAACTATGGACAGTATTTCTCAAGTTATCCACGACTGTGAGATGTGTGCTGCCTGAGCAGGTCCTGCCCAGTCTGAGTCCCTGAATATAACAGTCGGAGATAAAGTCCCAGTGGTACATGTCAGAGGTTTGTTAGGGAAAACCGTGTAGATCAATTCTGCCTCAAGTACAGACAAACCCATTTGTGGGGTTGTCTTTGCTCAGGGACCAGGTTGCACATGATGGATAATGCAAAGAGATGGAAGAACACGATGTGTACCTCAGGGTGATCTGATTGTGAGGTGAGGATGATATGCAAATATCACTTTTGAAATGTTACTGCCATTGTCTGTACATTAAACCATACAGACATGAGATAGAAGAAAATATGTTAAGTGTTGAAGGTCTGAGCAAGTGAAAGATGGAGAAGGAAATGTGTAAGTGTCAAAGGTCTGAGCAAGTGGAAGATGGAGTTTTGAGTGAGTAAAATGAAAGTGGGGAATCCTGTAGCTCCGTGGTATGGGGCCAGGATTCAGTGGTCTGGTGTGGGGATGCAATGAGGGCATGAGAAGTATAGCATGTAATTTTTGGGGGGAACAGATGGAAGTTTTACGTTAATAAAATGCATGTTGTGTGATAGTATGTTGACAATATGGGGATAAGGCTTCCTGGCTTCATCCCTGGGACCACTGACCCAATCTGAGACACCAACTCATGGTTTGGAATGGGAGGAAATTCAGAGAAGTGATGCAAAGCTTTTTGTGTAACTGACAGTCTGTTGAACGACTGAGAAGCTGGAGACACCTCTGTGAAGCACACATGTTAAAGACAAAAAAACCTGGGAACTCTCTCCTTTCCAGTCGGTGAGGAGGTGGCGGGCCCCAGCCCTGGCTCCCCCGGTTTTGGCCAGGCCAGGCCATGCAGTTCTGCCACGGGCTGAGCCCCTTCCCCTCCCCAGGCCGCCCGCCGGCACCCCCATCACTGCGGGCTGGGCCCCATCAGCTGCCGGGCAGGACGGCGGAGGATGCTGCAGAGCCCTGGCCGGAGCACGGCTGGTTGAGGCTGTGGAGATCTTATCATCAAATCCCCTTCCCCCAGCACGGCTGAGACCAGAGACCCCTGCAGCCTGCAGAAAACCGAAGTCCAACCATGAGGCTGATCCTGACACAGCCCAGCCGCAGCTCCCCATGACAAGTTACCGGCGGGTCAGGTAGGCCCCCAGGTGTGATGTTAATCCTTTCAGTGCTTCAATCCTCCCTCGAGTGAGAGAAAGCAACAAGATGCAAGCATGTAAAGGAACAGCATGAAGACATCAAGGTCAGTGAGGAAGAAGTTAAATCCCAGATGGGAGGGAGAAAAAGATGCCTTGTTTTTGGAGCTGAAATCTGTAGTAACATGTGGCTACAATGACAAGATCCTACCCAGGGAGGCCACAACCCTACAACAGGAGAAACAGACAAGAAAAGTCTCTTTGTTGTTTAGCACGAGAGCAAAGAGAGCCGAGAGAGAGGACACAGACCCAGGGCTGGGGTTTTATCAGGTGTCCCATGAGAGGAGTCTTAAACTCAGATTACAGCCTCCTCAGAATGGAAAGGCTCCACAGAAATCCTCTCGTAAGCTATGGAGAAAGGACTCTTTTTCCTTAAAATGCATGAAACTATGGGGAGATGAAAGTGTTCAAACTGATATTGAGCAAAAGCCTCCTTATGCTAAGATAAGCAGATGTTGAAATAGTTGTGATCCCATGAGAAGTTTGAACAGAGGAAGAGAGAAGACCAGTCCTGTGCTTCCAGGAGAAGATCTCTGTTCCCAGGTGTGATAAATGTTGTGGAATAATTTGTGCTTGTACGGTTGAAACCACAAGCTGCAGCCAGGAAAAGAGAATGCTTCACAAATTGTGAAATCACAGATGGCAGCGAAGAGAAGAAACCTAATTAGCAAACGAAAGATGTGGCTCTGTGCGGAGATGGGCCCTTTCCGGGACAGTCCAGAGATGCCCAAGCAACGAATACCCAATAAGTATTTATGATCAAGATAGTCAGAGTCGTTAAGGGTGTGCATCCCAATACCAGGTTCCCGTAACCCAACAATCAGCATTCATTACTTCCCAGAAATGGTTTTGTCCAGCCCAGCACAGAGAAATGGAAACTACATGAATATGTGCAGTGATGAGAAGAACGGGAGAAACTCTGCCCCAGGTGGGAAAAAACATATAAAACTAGCCCAGCAGAGACAGCATTTGTGAACAGAGGGGATTTGAAGTGGTAGAGTTCGGATCTATGTTCACCCAGCACCAATCCCGGGCTCGACGCTGATCCTTTGATTGTGGCTGTCGGAGACCGAATCTTGGTCACAAAATAAAAACTTTTTTTATTGATTATTTATTTGGCTTTATCACTTATTATTTATAGCATTCTGACATCATGCATCTTGCTACCATTTTATTCCAACCAGTTCAATACCGTGTATTTCAAGAAACTTGGAGGCGAGTGGCTGAGCACACAGCTTCAACAAATATGCAGCTGCCTCAACACAACCCTCGTCATGCTGTGGGTGTTGATGCCTTATTGGGCACTGGGCCTTTTGCCAACCCAGATTTACAGGCAAGGTGGGATCCTTCAGTTTTGACACAAGCTCAGCAAATTGGTGTGAGTGCTTTAATTAAAACAATGGAAATGGCACCTCCAAAACAGGGATATGTTACTATACAACAAGGGATAAGAGAACCATTTTTGCAATTTGTGGAAAAGCTTGCTGCAGCTATTGAAAAACAGGTAGATGATGAACCTTTGTGACACAGATTGTGTATCCAATTGGCTAAAGAAAATGCAAACCCAGACCGCAGAAAGATTATTGACACCTTACCTGGGGATCCTACATTTCCTGAAATGGTTACTGCTCGCTCAAAAGTTGGTTCAGTGGAGCATAAAGTGGCAGTTCTTGATGCAGTTCTAAGACCTCCATCGAAATGCTATAGTTGTGGACAGCAAGGACACGTAAGGGCACAGTGTAATACCCAGAAAATAACATCTAAGTCAACTGCAAGCAGCAATGCCATGTGCAATTGTTGTGCTAAATTTGGGCACCATGCTAAACAATACAAGAGTAAATATCATGCAAATAGTCAGCTGTTGCAGGGAAATGGGAGGAAGAGCGCGAAGGGGCACGTGGGAACACAAATACCCCAACAACCACAGCAGCAATTATGGCCTTCCCAGCACTGCAAAGCTCTCATTTGTGAACAATACTCAGGGGTCCAGAGGGATTGATACATCCAAGCAGCAATGCTATGTGCAATTGCTGTGCTAAATTTGGGCACCATGCTAAACAATACAAGAGTAAATATCATGCAAATAGTCAGCTGTTGCAGGGAAATGGGAGGAAGAGCGCGAAGGGGTGCATGGGGACACAAATACCCCGACAACCACAGCAGCAATTATGGCCTTCCCAGCACTGCAAAGCTGCTCATTTGTGAACAATACTCAGGGGTCCACAGGGATTGATACACCCACTGCTGAGACAGTAACTATTTTGACAGAAGAAATATTCAAAGTTCCCCTCGATGCCTATGGTCCAATAGGACAGGGGTTGAGTGCATTTTTGATAGGAAGATCAAGTACTACACTTAAAGGTATTCATGTGCATTTAGGACTCATTGATGCTGATTATTTAGGACAGATTCATGCTATGGTATCAATTGATGACCCCCCATCACTATTCAGAAAGGAACTTGCATTGCTCAACTTGTACCTTTTGTGAGTTCTGTTCCAAATGTAGTGGACGGAAGTCGCAGCACAGGAAGTTTTGGATCAACAGGGGTACATCAAGTGTTCTGGACTGAGAAAATAATGGAGGATCATCCAGAAAAGACATGCATACTCACAGCCAGTGAATGTCATCCAGGAACCATATCAGTAACAGGTTTGATTGACACTGGAGCAGATGCCACAATATTCTCCTGACTTTGCTGGCCTCAATCGTGGCCTCTCACTCATGCATGTTTTGGACTTTTGGGGCTGGGTGGTGCTACAACAGGTGGTTTGTCAGCCATTGTAATTAATGTGAAGCATCCTGATGGGCAACAAGTAAACATCAGACCCTATGTTGCTGATGCTCCTCAGAGTTTGTGGGACAAGATTGCTTATCTCAATGGGGTGTCAAAATTACTACGGATTTTTAATAGGGGCCACTGTGATGCAGGGCGGTGAACATCCACTTGTAGCCTTGACATGGTTGACAGATAAACCTGTCTGGTACC
>NW_024502936.1:8393-16242 GCF_017590055.1 Onychostruthus taczanowskii
CAAAATCGTCCTTACGCTAAGATAAGCAGATGTTGAAATAGCTGTGATCCCATGAGAAGTTTCAATAGAGGAAGAGAGAAGAGCAGTCCTGTGCTTCCAGGAGAAGATGATCTCTGTTCCCAGGTGTGATAGATGTTGTAGAATAATTTGTGCTTGTACAAAAAATTCTTAAAGATTTAAAACCACAAGCCGCAGCCAGGAAAAGAGAATGCTTCACAAATTGTGAAATCACAGATGGCAGCGAAGAGAAGAAACCTAATTAGCAAACGAAAGATGTGGCTCTGTGCGGAGATGGGCCCTTTCCTGGGACAGTCCAGAGATGCCCAAGCGATGAATACCCAATAAGTATTTAGGATCAAGATAGTCAGAGTCGTCAAAGGTGTGCATCCCAATACCAGGTTCCTGTAACCCAACAATCAGCATTCATCACTTCCCAGAAATGGTTTTGTCCAGCCCAGCACAGAGAAATGGAAACTACATGAATATGTGCAGTGATGAGAAGAACAGGAGAAATTCTGCCCCAGGTGGGAAAAAACGTATAAAACTAGCCCGGCAGAGACAGCATTTGTGAACAGAGGGGATTTGAAGTGGTAGAGTTCGGATCTATGTTCACCCAGCACCAATCCCGGGCTCGACGCTGATCCTTTGATTGTGGCTGTCGGAGACCGAATCTTGGTCACAAAATAAAAACTTTTTTTATTGATTATTTATTTGGCTTTATCACTTATTATTTATAGCATTCTGACATCATGCATCTTGCTACCATTTTATTCCAACCAGTTCAATACCGTGTATTTCAAGAAACTTGGAGGCGAGTGGTTGAGCGCACAGCTTCAACAAATATGCAGCTGCCTCAACACAACCCTCATCATGCTGTGTGTGTTGATGCCTTATTGGGCACTGGGCCTTTTGCCAACCCAGATTTACAGGCAAGGTGGGATCCTTCAGTTTTGACACAAGCTCAGCAAATTGGTGTGAGTGCTTTAATTAAAACAATGGAAATGGCACCTCCAAAACAGGGATATGTTACTATACAACAAGGGATAAGAGAACCATTTTTGCAATTTGTGGAAAAGCTTGCTGCAGCTATTGAAAAACAGGTAGATGATGAACCTTTGTGACACAGATTGTGTATCCAATTGGCTAAAGAAAATGCAAACCCAGACCGCAGAAAGATTATTGACACCTTACCTGGGGATCCTACATTTCCTGAAATGGTTACTGCTCGCTCAAAAGTTGGTTCAGTGGAGCATAAAGTGGCAGTTCTTGATGCAGTTCTAAGACCTCCATCGAAATGCTATAGTTGTGGACAGCAAGGACACGTAAGGGCACAGTGTAATACCCAGAAAATAACATCTAAGTCAACTGCAAGCAGCAATGCCATGTGCAATTGTTGTGCTAAATTTGGGCACCATGCTAAACAATACAAGAGTAAATATCATGCAAATAGTCAGCTGTTGCAGGGAAATGGGAGGAAGAGCGCGAAGGGGTGCATGGGGACACAAATACCCCAACAACCACAGCAGCAATTATGGCCTTCCCAGCACTGCAAAGCTGCTCATTTGTGAACAATACTCAGGGGTCCACAGGGATTGATACACCCACTGCTGAGACAGTAACTATTTTGACAGAAGAAATATGAAAAGTTCCCCTCAATGCCTTTGGTCCAATAGGACGGGGGTTGAGTGCATTTTTGATAGGAAGATCAAGTACTACACTTAAAGGTATTAATGTGTGTTTAGGACTTATTGATGCTGATTATTTAGGACAGATTCATGCTATGGTATCAATTGATGACCCCCCATCACTATTCAGAAAGGAACTTGCATTGCTCAACTTGTACCTTTTGTGAGTTCTGTTCCAAATGTAGTGGACGGAAGTCGCAGCACAGGAAGTTTTGGATCAACAGGGGTACATCAAGTGTTCTGGACTGAGAAAATAATGGAGGATCATCCAGAAAAGACATGCATACTCACAGCCAGTGAATGTCATCCAGGAACCATATCAGTAACAGGTTTGATTGACACTGGAGCAGATGCCACAATATTCTCCTGACTTTGCTGGCCTCAATCGTGGCCTCTCACTCATGCATGTTTTGGACTTTTGGGGCTGGGTGGTGCTACAACAGGTGGTTTGTCAGCCATTGTAATTAATGTGAAGCATCCTGATGGGCAACAAGTAAACATCAGACCCTATGTTGCTGATGCTCCTCAGAGTTTGTGGGACAAGATTGCTTATCTCAATGGGGTGTCAAAATTACTACGGATTTTTAATAGGGGCCACTGTGATGCAGGGCGGTGAACATCCACTTGTAGCCTTGACATGGTTGACAGATAAACCTGTCTGGGTTGACCAGTGGCCCCTTATGACCGAAAAGCTTACTGCCCTGCAAGAATTAGTCACAGAACAATTGCAAGCGGGACATATTGAAGAATCATTCAGGCCCTGGAATACCCCTGTTTTTGTAATAAAAAAGAAATCAGGAAAATGGAGACTTTTACATGATTTACGGCAGATAAATGCTGTAATGGCAACAATGGGAGCTTTACAACCAGGCCTTCCTACACCTACAATGATTCCACAGGAATGGCAGATAGTTGTAATTGATTTGAAAGATTGTTTCTTTACTAGCTTCACTGAGCAAGACAAAGAAAAATTTGCTTTTACTGTGCTTTCCACAAATCATGCAGAACCCAATAAAAGATATCAATGTAGGGTACTCCCCCAAGGCCTGAAAAATTCAACAACTATTTGTCAATAGTTTGTGGCACAGGCTTTGTCAAAAATTGCAGGAGCAATTTAATAACTGCTATTGTTATCATTACACGGATGATATCTTGTTGGCATCTGACAACAAACAACAGCTATCAGCTCCTAAACAATGTGCTGTGACAAATTTGAAAGCCTTTGGTCTGATCATTGCCTCGGAGAAAGTACAGGAACACATGCCTTGGAAATATCTAGGGATGTTGGTGACTCAAGTTATGCCTCAACCTGTGAAATTATACGTTGATGTTAAAACTGTTACTGATGTACAGAAGTTGGTTGGTTCAACAGGTTGGATTTGATCATATTTAAGCATAACCAATCATCAGATGCAACTATTGTTTGATTTCCTATCAGGGATCACTTCCTCTACTGATGCAATGTTATGAGTAGAAAAGTTGTCCATTTTTTTAAGTTGTACAGTTAACAAGTTAAACCAATTGCTGTTGTTAACAACTTCATGTTGTAATCACCTGTTGTTAATAGTTTTTCTTCAGTTACCTGTTAATGGTTAGAAATCAGCCCAATTGTCCCCCTGCTGCTTCCCGGAGGATTGACACCTGAAGGCTGCAGGTAGCGGTGGGGAGGTGATGTCAGAGCTAGTTTGCAAATGAGGAACCCCCTCAGCAAATCTTGAAAAAAAAACCCTAAAAACAAGGAGCCATCATGCAATTAAGAGATCTAAGTGATGTCCAGAGGTGAGGAACTTAATCCCGTGTCTGTTTAGATCCTTTTTACCTCTCACCACAACTTCAAAGGAGGTCGAATAGAAAGGGGATCTCGAATGTCAGACTGAAAAGGCAGAATCTTCTAATCTCTCGTGAGAATGGAAGCCCCAGCTCTGCCTGCATACCAGCGGACACAGCTGCATCATCCTCCTCCTCCTCCTCCTCCTCCTCCTCCTCCTCCGTGCCACTCCTGGGAGCAGCGGCGGTGTGGGCGCAACCCGTCGTTTCTCCCCACTCGAGCTGATCTTTTTAACAAAGGCATTAAAAAGGAGAAAGATCTCCTGCCACATTCATTTCAGCTGGGGGCTCTCTGGGATAGCCACGCCTGAAGAGGACACCAGGACTGGGACGGCCGCCCACCCTGGACCTGCAGGACAGCTGGCTATCAGGACCAGAGGAGATCAGCTTGGGGCAGTGACACCGAGGAGCACTGGACTGGTGAGAGCATCCAGTGGCGAGAGGAGGGGGCGAGCGAGTGGTGTGTGAGTGAGACGAGGGCTGGCAGCTTGGCTCCTCGAAGTGAGCGAGGACCCCTCAGTACCGCGGTTCCGCACCCCCGCGAGGGGGCCGGCCGGGAACAGGGGGAAGCGAGTGGAATTGGTGATCACAAGTCCTGAGAAGGATTCGGGCAAGTCCAAAAGTCCTGCAGGCAAACAAAGTCCTGACCAAGAAGGGAGGTCAGGCAAACTCAGCCTCAGAGACCGGGGTCTCGAGGATTTTTTTTTTGTTGAGTCTTAGCAAAGGGAGGCCGAGGTCTCAACAAAGCCCTGACAAAAAGGGGTCAGGCAAATTGGAGTTTTGGCAGAGGAGGCCAGGACTTCTCAAATAGGAATTTTTTTTTTTTTTTTGAGATGTCTGTCAGTATATTTCCAGCCTGGCTGGGCAAAGAGGTTTTGGAGGAACTCAGGAATAAAAAGAGGATGTATCAGCTTTGGAAGGAGGGTCAGGTCTCTAAGGAAGTATTCAAGAGAGCTGCTAGAGCATGCAGGAAAAAAAATTAGGGAGGCCAAAGCTCAGTTTGAACTTAGAATGGTGACTTCTGTAATAGATAATAAAAAATGTTTCTACAAATACATTAATGCTAGAAGGAAGGGGAAGACCAGCCTTAGTATTTTATTGGACGAGGGAACTTAGTATCTGCAGATGAGAAGGCAGAAGTGCTTAATGCCTACTTTGCCTCAGTTTTTAGTGGGAAGATGACTTGCCTTCAAGACACCTGTCTGCCTGGGCCGGTTGATGGTGTCAGGGAGCAGAATGGTCCCCCCATTATCCAAGAGGAGACAGTCAAAGAACTATTGAAATGCTTGGATGTTCATAAATCTATGGGACCTGACGGGATCCACCCCAGGGTAATGAGAGAGCTGGCAGATGAGCTTACAAAGCCACTCTCCATCATTTACCGACAGTCCTGGCTCACTGGTGAGGTTCCGGATGACTGGAAGCTGGCCAATGTGACACCCATTCACAAAAAAGGGTGCAAAAGAGGATCCTGGTAATTATAGCCCAGTCAGCCTGACCTCAGTACCTGGCAAACTAATGGAACAGTTTATATTAAGTGCCATCATGCAGAATTTACAGGATGGCCAGGGTATCAGACCCAGTCAGCATGGGTTTAGGAGGGGTAGGTCATGTTTAACCAACCTGGTCACCTTTTATGACCAAATAACCTGCATAGTGGATGTAGGGAAGGCTGTAGATGTTGTTTATTTGGATTTCAGCAAGGCCTTTGACACTGTCTCCCACAGCATACTCCTAGAGAAGCTGGCAGCCCGTGGCTTGGACAGGAGCACTCTGTGCTGGGTTAGGAACTGCCTGCATGGCTGGGCCCAGAGAGTGCTGGCGAGCGCTGCTGCATCCAGCTGGGGCCAGGCACCAGTGCTGTCCCTCAGGGGTCTGTGCTGGGGCCAGTTCTGTTTAATATTTTTATTGATGATATGGATGAGGGTTTAGAGTCTTTCATTAGTAAATTTGCAGATGACACTAAGCTGGGAGTGTGTGTTGATCTGTTAGAGGGACGGAGGGCTTTGCAGAGGAACTTGGAACGGTTGGATGGATGGGCAGAATCTAATGGGATGAAGTTCAATAAGTCCAAGTGCAGAGTCCTGCACTTTGGCCACAATAACCCCCTGCAACATTATAGGCTGGGGATGGTGTGGCTGGACAGTGCTCAGGGGGAAAGAGACCTGGGGGGGCTGGTTGACAGTCGGTTGAACATGCGCCAGCAGTGTGCCCAGGTGGCCAATGGCATCCTGGCCAGTATCAGGAATGGTGTGGCCAGCAGGAGCAGGGAGGTCATTCTTCCCCTGTACTTGGCACTGGTGAGGCCACACCTTGAGTATTGTGTCCAGTTCTGGCCCCTCAGTTTGAGAAGGACATTGAGATGCATGAGCGTGTCCAGAGGAGGGCAACGAGGCTGGTGAGGGGCTTGGAACACAAACCCTGTGAGGAACGACTGAGGGAGCTGGGGGTGTTCAGCCTGGAGAAAAGGAGACTCAGAGGTGACCTTATCACTCTCTTCAACTTCCTGAAGGGTGGCTGTGGTGAGCTGGGGGTCGGTCTCCTTCTCCAGGCAACAACAGATAGAACAAGAGGACACAGTCTCAAGCTGCGCCAAGGGAGATACAGGCTAGACTTAAGGAGGAAGTTTCTCACAGAAAGAGTGGTCAAATACTGGAATCATCTGCCCAGGGAGGTGGTGGAGTCACCATCCCTGAATGTGTTTAAAAAAAGACTGGATGTGGCACTTGGTGCCATGACCTAGTTGAGGTGTTAGAACATGGGTTGGACTCGATGATCTTAAAGGTCCCTTCCAACCTAGAAATTCTGTGATTCTTTGATTCTGTGATTCCTGTTAACACCCTATAGCACAGGAGACTATTTGGAAAGAGAAGAAGCTACCAAAAATATTTAGAAGTCATTGGAAGAACCCTGGAAGGACTTAGAAAAAGAGGATACATCCCCCAAACCTCCCCTCTTGACACAAAAGTACATAACATTAACCCAGGAGATTGGGTTTTGATAAAATCCTGGAATAGTGGACCATTAAATCCTGTATTTGAAGGCCCCTTTCAGGTACTCCTCATTGCTAATTTGGCTGTGCGGACCAGAGAAAAGGGTTGGACCCACATCACCTGGGCATTGGACAGGATTCAATACCAGTTTCTCCTTCTGGCATTGGACCAGATTCCACACCACTCTCACCCCCTAACTCAGGACAGGATTCAACCACACCAGGAATTAATTCCTCTGAGTATACCATTACAAAAGGAGCGAAAGACTTAAAGTTGACACTCAAAAGGAAGAGCCAAAAAGACTGATGAACTGAATAGGAAAAGAGTTTGGTTTCAGAATCATAACATATCTTAGAGTGTTTTAAGACAGTTCTGTGTTCAAAAAGGATTTGTAAAAAGGTTAAAGACTGTTAATAAGTGATTCTGGTTAAGTCATCTCAACTTAGTACCAGGAACTCCAGGTTAATCTCCTACAGAGTACTCCCCTAGGTGAGACCAAAGTAGGAAGGAGACACTAAGAGAGGTTTAATCAAAGAAGTGGATAGAAGGCACTCTAACAAGCTCAGAAGCTTCTTCTTAGTAAAGTCCCCAAGAGGCAAGGCCGGGTGGGCAGGCTCTGCCAGATGACCCATACTAGACTCTTGGGAAGGGTAGCAATAATGGCTTTCATTGCTGGTGGTGCTCTGGGGAGCCCAAGAGAGCCGTGCAGTGAGTGCTACCAACCCCTCTATGAGGAAGAAGAAGTGACTTCCTTGTTGAGAGTCCACACCAATTTAAACCCTAATTGTGTTAACCTCTCCCAACTGATCCTTTGTCAACAGGATGAGAAAATGTATTGGATGGCCTGGAATACTGCCACTTTTAGGAAGTGACTCCTAGGAGAGTGCCCTGTAGGAGAAGCCTGGTTGTACTTTGAACATGACGCTACTGAAGGAGGCCTGGTAGATCTGGTCAAAGAAAAAAATCAATACAAAAACAAAATTAAAGAAATTCTATGCTCATGAGTCAGAAACTGCAAGTTGATGCGGGCTTAAGCTTAAGCCCGATCAAAGAAAAAGAGGGGGGACTGTTATGAGTAGAAAATTGTCCTTTTTTTTAAAGTTGCAGAGTTAACAAGTTAAACCAATTGCTGCTAAGTCGGAGTTTCAACTATTTGTTGTTAGTAAGTTCATGCTGTAATCACCTGTTGTTAATAGTTTTTCTTTAATTACCTGTTGTTGATGGTTAGAAATCCCTCTTTGTCGGGTATCACCCTGCTGCTTCCTGGAAAATGACACCCGGGACTGTGAGGAGTCTGACTTACTGAATTTGGACCTGTAACAGCTAAACCTCCTTTTGAGGTGA
>NW_024502937.1:0-570 GCF_017590055.1 Onychostruthus taczanowskii
GGAAAAAACAGAAATTAATAAAAATGGTAATTCATTTTGGGGGGAAAAACGGGGATTTTGGGCAAAAAAATGGGGATTTTGGGAAAAAAAATGGGGATTTTGGGGGGAAAAATGGGGATTTGGGGGTCCCAGGGAGCTTCTCCCGGGAGCTGCGGCGGGATCTGGGGGAAAAAACGGGATTTTGGGAAAAAATCGAAATAGCTGCGGCGGGATCTGGGGGGAAAAACCGGGATTTTGGGAAAAAACGGGAATTAATAAAAATATAAACTCAGTTTGGGGGGAAAAACGGGGATTTGGGGCAAAAAAATGGGGATTTTGGGGGAAAAAACCGGGGATTTTGGGGGGAAAAATGGAGAATTTTGGGAAAAAAGGGAAATTTAAAAAAAATATAATTTCATTTTGGTTGAAAAAACGGGGATTTTGGGCAAAATAATGGGGATTTTTCGGGGGGGAAATGGAAATTAATGAAAATATAAATTCATTTTGGGGGAAAAATGGGGATTTTGGGCAAAAAAAATTGGGATTTAGGGCAAAAAAAAGGGGATTTTGGGGTCAAAAATGGAAATTAAT
>NW_024502938.1:0-561 GCF_017590055.1 Onychostruthus taczanowskii
CTCTACCTAATCACCCACAAAAAAAACTCTTTCCAACAGAGCCCTAAATGACAAGAAACCTTTACCCAAATCAAGCAAAAAATCACTCATATAATAACCCTTAACCCAATCACAACAAAACTAAATGTAAAAAACATACTCTACTCTACAACCAAAAACCATAATCTATCCTAAGGCCCTTAACAAAAAATACCTAATAAGACCCAAAACCAACCACTAAGATTTTAAAATCAAAACTACAAAACTATATTACAAAAAAAAAAAAAAAAAAAAAAAAAAAAAGCAACCTATAAAAAAATCCAAACCACCTTAAAAGTAATAAACACTAAAGTACAACTCCTCTTGGCACCCGGACTATCAATGCTAAAGTAAATATTCAAAACAAAAATTCCCTCTACCCAGCATACCACCAATACAACATAAAACAATTAGATTACCCTCATCACACAACACACCCCTATTAAAAACCTAAATCACCCTGAAATTTTAGAAATAATTACAAATTAACCTAAAAATAAAATCTTTAGTCTCACTGGCAAAAAAACCCCAAGAAATAACACA
>NW_024502939.1:0-570 GCF_017590055.1 Onychostruthus taczanowskii
CCACCCCAAAAAATCCCCCCAAACCAAACCGAAATCCCCCCAAAATTCCCTCAGGACCCTCCTAAAATATGCCCCAAAACTGCCCAGAACACCCCAAAACTGCCTCAAAAAAATCCTTCGAAATTCCCCTCAAAATCCCCCCAAAACAGCCCCAAAATCCCCCATAAAAAAATCCTCAAAATCCTCCCAAAATCCCCCCAAAATCCCGCCCAGGATCCCCCCAAATCTGGTTCAAAAATCGCCCCCAAAATTCCCCAAAGATCACCCCCAAAACCTCCCGAAAAGTTCCTAGAATCACCTCCCCAAAATTTTCATCCAAATCCCCCAAAAATTTCTCCCAAACTCCCCCCAAAATCCCTTAAAAATCGCTCCCAAAATCTTCCCAAAAACCCCCCCAAAAAACCACAAAAATTGCACCCAAAACCCCCAGAAGATCCCAAAAATTGTTCCCAAAACCCCCCAAAAATCGCTCCCAAAATCCCTCACAAATCGCCCCCCAAACCCTCTCAGAACCGCCTAAAAAACCCCCAAAAATCTCCTCCAAAACTCCCCCAGAACCCCCAAAAAAAC
>NW_024502940.1:0-569 GCF_017590055.1 Onychostruthus taczanowskii
CCCTCCCTCCCTCCCTCCCTCCCATTTACAGCGGCAGCTGAGTTAAACCCGAGCTTTTCTAAGCCACGAACGGAGCCCCCCCGTGCACGGGGAGGGGAGGGAGGAATTGCAGAGGGGCCGGAGGGAAGGGGACAGGGATGGGGACAGGGATGGGGACGGGGACAGGGACGGGGATGGGGACAGGGGCCGGAGGGAAGGAGGCAGAGACAGGGGAAGGGACAGAGGCAGGGAACAGGGACAGGGACCGGGGCAGGAAGCAGGGATGGGGACAGGGGCAAAGGCAGGGACAGGGATGGGGACAGGGACGGGGAGCAGGCGCCGGAGGGAAGGAGGCAGGGACAGGGGAAGGGGACAGGGACTGGGGCAGGGATGGGATGGGGACAGGGACGGGGAGGAGGGGAAGGGACAGAGGCAGGGACAGGGACAGGGACCTGGGCCAGAGGGAAGGAGGCAGGGATGGGGACAGGGACAGAGGCATGGACAGGGACAGAGACAGGGGCAGAGATGGGGACAGGGACCGGAGGGAAGGAGGCAAGGACAGCGACAGAGGCAGGGACAGTGCCCGGGAC
>NW_024502941.1:0-569 GCF_017590055.1 Onychostruthus taczanowskii
ATTTTGGGGTTTCAGGTTTGGGATTTTGGGGTTTCCAAAATTGGGATTTTGGGGTTTCAGGGTTGGGATTTTGGGGAATTCTGGAATTGGGATTTTGGGGTTCCTGGAATTGGGATTTTGGGGTTTGAGGGTTGGGATTTTGGGGTTTCAGGGTTGGGATTCCCCAAAAAACCCAAAATCCCAACAAACCCCCCAAAAAACCCCCCCAAAAAACCCCAAAAACCTCCAACAAACCTCTCAAGATCCCCCAATAAAACCCCAAAAAACCCCAAAAACCCCAACTCCTCAAAAAAAACCCAAAATACCCAAAAATCCAAAAAAATCCCCCCCCAAAAATCCCAAAAATTCCCCAAAACCCCCCAAAAATCCCAACAAACCCCCGAAAATAACCCAAAAAAACCCCAAAAACCTCCTAGAAACCCCTCGAGACCCCAAATAAAACCCCAAAGAACCCCAAAAACCCCAAACTCCTCAAAAATACCCCAAAAAACCCCCAAAAATCCCAAAAAAATCCCAAAAATTCCCCAAAAACCCTAAAAAATCCTGAAAAAAACCCCCCAAAAAACCCC
>NW_024502942.1:0-561 GCF_017590055.1 Onychostruthus taczanowskii
GATATATTACTTCTGCCATCTGCCTCTGTACTGAAATAAAACCAATCCCAGACTCTTAACTTATATTTAAGCCATTTAAACTTCTGACAGGAAAAAGCCAGGTAAAGTGTAGGACTGTAGCTTTTCATAAAACACCAGCATCCTTAAAGCTGCCTTCTGACCAAGTGCCACTGAAAGCTCCCTCCTAATGTATTTTTATCCTTAGAATTTTTACATTCCTAAAAATATATTTAAAATACAGATTCATCCAAAGCATTAGTTTTGTTAATAAAATCCAGTTCTTGTTGTCATTGTTGACAGTGAGCACAGGGAGGAGTTGAAAACTAGCAGGGCTCAGACTGAAACAGAAGTGAATTTTGTTCCTGCCTGTGCCATTTCTACCCTGGGTAAAGCCCTTTGTGCCACAATTCCCTTTTTTATTTGTTGGATGTGGATAAGATGCTCCTTTGTGACCCCCACAGAGCTTTGTCTGCCCATTTACCTGAATTACAGCATTTCTGGGAGCTGTGTTGTTTTCTCTCCATTCCACACAGGTGAAGGGCTTTGCTAAAAGCTGCTATA
>NW_024502943.1:0-569 GCF_017590055.1 Onychostruthus taczanowskii
TTTTTTGACAGAATCCCTCTCCTTTTCACAAGTGCAGTAGACTCTCTCATTCTCATATTATTGAACTACAATAACAGCATAATGATTATTTTCTTTCTATCAAGTTTCCAACTGGCATATTAAATAGATATTTGTCTTATAAAAGTATATTATTCATCATAAATATGTGTTATTCAAAACTGGGTATTTCATCCAGGATTTTGCAAAAAATATAATTACACAGTAGTTTTATGTTAAAAGTAATTTAATTTAAACTACCAGTACAGATGGTCTAAATCCAGCTGCTTATTTTTATTTCCACATTTAACTGAATTTTATGCTTTTAGCATTTATTTCTCTGCTTGCCTCCATTTTTTTTACTGTTGTTACAGCCTTTACTTTATAACAATACTTGCAAGGAATTGATTACCTCAAACTCTTTTTTCTTTATTCATTTTTTGTTTATTGATTTTTATCTTTGTTTATGCTTAGCTCTAAAACTTTTTCAAAAGTTAGGTGCAAGCATATGTGCAACCGAACATATTTTTCTCTAGATTCCATATTTCTTGAAGAGTTTTCCCTTGTTTTTT
>NW_024502944.1:0-569 GCF_017590055.1 Onychostruthus taczanowskii
CCCCCAGGACCCCCCCGGCCCCTCCCCCAGTCCGGGGGGTCCTGACCGCCCCTCCCCCCTCAGCTCCGCAGCCAGAAGGACCCGGGGGCCCCTCCCCCACCCCCGGCGCCGCAGCCCGAGGGAGCCCCTCCCCCCACGGGGGGCAGCAAGCACCGACGGTGAGAGCCAAAAACAGCCCAAAGTGACCCAAAAACGCCCCAAAAAACACCCCAAAAAATACCCCAAAATGAGCCAAAAATACCCCAAAAATACCCAAAAAATGCCCCCAAAAATATCCCAAAATGACCCAAAAATACCCCAAAACCTCCCCAAAAAATACCCCAAAACCCATGCCGAAACCACCCCAAAAAATACCCCAAAAACCATGCCGAAACACTCCCAGAAACACCCCAAAACACCCCAAAATACCCCAAAAATACCCCAAAAATGACCCAAAAATACCCCAAAAAATCCCAACATTATCCCCAAAAAAACACCCCAAAACCACCCCAAAAAATACCCCAAAAATACCCAAAAACCACCCCAAAAAACACGCCAAAATGACCCAAAAACCCACCCCAAAAAAACCC
>NW_024502945.1:0-398 GCF_017590055.1 Onychostruthus taczanowskii
CCCATTTCCCCCCGTTTTTCCCCGTTTCCCAGCGAGCTGGATTACTACGACTCGCCGAGCGTCAACGCGCGCTGCCAGAAGATCTGTGACCAGTGGGACCTGCTGGGCTCGCTGACCCACAGCCGCCGCGAGGCGCTCGAGGTCAGCCGGGACGGGACCTGTCCTGAGCCGGGATCCCCCCCTGGATCCCAACCAACCCCTGGATCCCAACCAACCCCGGGATCCCAACACCAACCCCTGGATCCCAACCCTGGATCCCAACCAACCCCGGGATCCCAACCAACCCCTGGATCCCAACCAACCCCGGGATCCCTGGATCCCAACCACCCCCTGGATCCCAACCCTGGATCCCGACCAACCCCGGATCCCAACCCTGGATCCCAACCCCGGATCCCAAC
>NW_024502946.1:0-569 GCF_017590055.1 Onychostruthus taczanowskii
AGCGTCCCCTCCCCCACAATGTCCCCCATAGTGTCCCCTCCCCCACAATGTCCCCCAGCATCCCCAGTGTCCCCTCCCTCCCGGTGTCCCCTCCCCCGTACCGCTGTCCTGGTCCAGCGCCACCTCGGGGGGCACCTGGAGCGTCACCGCGGGGACCCCCAGGGTGACAGGGCCGGGGGGGGGACCCCGGGACACGGCCAGGGACAGAGCTGGGGACAGAGACAGTGTCACCTGTGTCACCTGTGACACCTGTGTGTCACCTGTGTGTCACCTGTGCCACCTGTGACACCTGTGTGTCACCAGTGTCACCTGTGTGTCACCCCTGTGTGTCACCCCGGGACACGGCCAGGGACAGAGCTGGGGACAGAGACAGTGTCACCTGTGTCACCTGTGTGTCACCTGTGTGTCACCAGTGTCACCTGTGTGTCACCTGTGCCACCTGTGCCACCCCAGTGTCACCTGTGCCACCTGTGTGTGACCCCGGGACACGGCCAGGGACAGAGCTGGGGACAAGGACTGTGTCACCTGTGTGCCACCTGTGCCACCCCTGTGTCACCTGTGCCACCTGT
>NW_024502947.1:0-388 GCF_017590055.1 Onychostruthus taczanowskii
GGGGGGGGCCACACGCCCTTCCCGAGGGCGCGGCGGGGAGGCGGGCGAGCCGCCGCGCGCCGCGCGCCGCTGGTCCCAGAGAGAGATGCGAGGGCGCGCGGCAACCCCCCCCCCCGGGGGCGTTGTGGGTTGGGCGGGCGGGGAAAGCCGCTCGGCGCGGCCGAGCGCCGCGCGTGCCCGCCACCGTGCGCGCGGGCGGGGCTCTCCCCGCGCTAGACCGCGCGTCGCGACCGGGCCTCGAAGCGCGGCGCGCTGGCCGCCGTCGCGGCGGCTTTCCCGGCCCCCACCCAGCCCCCGCCCCCGCTGCGCCGGTCTGCCGCCGGTCCGTCCCCGCCGGAGGGCGGCGGGGCGGCCGGCCCCGAGCCTCTCGCCGCCGCGGCCGGCGCGG
>NW_024502947.1:8563-11063 GCF_017590055.1 Onychostruthus taczanowskii
CTGGTAATTTCAATGGACTTGGGGGCTTTGAAACTTCTGCGGTAGCAGACAATAGTGCCTTCAGGGAATTAATCACAGCTAAAGAAATTGAAAAGAATGTGCAGGAGATGACTAAGGGATCTGCTCCAGGTCCAGATGGGATTACCCTCGGGGACATCAAGAAGATGGACCCTGGGTACTCTCGGACTGCAGAGACCTTCAATTTATGGTTAACATCTGGTAGAATCCCTGACATGGTGAGGGGGTGCAGAAGCGTTCTGATTCCTAAATCAATAAAACCTGACCGTTTAAAAGACATTAACAACTGGAGACCTATCACGATCGGTTCCATCCTGCTAAGACTATTCTCCAGGATTATAACAACCAGATTGAGTAAAGCGTGCCCCCTCAACCCAAGGCAAAAAGGCTTCATCAGAGCGGCGGGAGGCTCTGAGAACCTGAAACTCCTGCAAACTATAATTCGATCTGCCAAAAGAGAACACAAACCATTGGGTGTTGTATTTGTGGACATTGCCAAGGCTTTTGACACGGTCAGCCACCAACACATCATACATGCTCTGCAACAAAGGGGAGTGGATCCCCACATCGTAGGGCTGGTGAACGACATGTACAAGGGCATCAGTACACGTATCACCACAAAGAGGAACACACACACAGACAAAATCCAGATCCGGGTTGGAGTAAAGCAGGGTGACCCGCTGTCACCCCTTTTATTTAACCTGGCAATGGACCCCCTGCTGCGCAAGCTGGAAGAGAAGGGTAGAGGCTACCACCAGGGACAGAGCAGCATCACAGCGATGGCGTTTGCCGATGATCTGGTCCTGTTAAGCGACTCCTGGGAAAACATGAGAATAAACATCGAAATATTAGAGACATTTTGCAATCTTACGGGTCTCAAAACACAAGGGGAAAAGTGCCACGGCTTCTACATCAAGCCCACAAAGGACTCCTACACTGTCAATAACTGCGCTGCCTGGACTATCAATGGCACTCCCCTAAACATGATTAACCCCGGTGAATCGGAAAAATACCTAGGCCTGCAGTTTGACCCCTGGACTGGGATAGCAAAGTGCAACCTTGCCAATAAACTAGAAATCTGGCTGGAACGGATCAATCAAGCTCCACTCAAACCCCTGCAAAAACTCGACATCCTCAAAACATACACCATCCCTCGACTGACCTACGTAGCTGACCATGCGGAAGTGAAGACAGGGACCCTTGAAGCCCTCGACCAAAAGATTAGAACAACGGTAAAAGACTGGTTACATCTACCTACGTGCACCTGCGACGCCATCCTGTATTCGAGCACGAGAGACGGCGGGCTGGGTGTCACCAAGCTGGCAGGCCTGATCCCCAGCGTGCAGGCCAGAAGATTACATCGGATCGCACAATCCTCTGACGAAGTAATGAAAGAATTCTTGGAGAAAGCTGAAATGGAAAAAAGATATGAAAAACTGTGGATTCAAGCTGGAGGAAAGAGGGAGAAGATGCCTTCAATCTGGGAAGCACTGCCAGCAGACCAACCATCTAACAACGTGGGCACAATTTCGGAATGGGAAGCACCGACCCCGAAAAATAAATTTCCTAAACCATGCAATTGGAGAAGAAAAGAATTCAAAAAATGGACCAAATTGTTGTCCCAAGGCCGTGGAATTAAGAATTTTAAAGGTGACAAAATTAGCAACAATTGGCTGCAATATTACAGACGCATACCTCACAGGAAGCTCCTCACTGCACTACAACTTAGGGCCAACGTGTACCCCACGAGAGAATTCCTCTCCCGGGGCAGAGAAGAAACATCTACCAAAGCATGCAGACACTGTGATGCGGAGAACGAAACCTGCGCCCACATCATCGGCAACTGTCCAGTGACACAGGACGCTCGAATCAAGAGGCACAACAACATCTGCGAAGTGCTTCTTGAGGAGGCAAAAAAGGCGGACTGGGTGGTGTTTAAAGAACCGCACATAAGGGATATCAACAAGGAACTGTACAAACCAGACCTAATTTTTGTTAAGGACAATCGGGCAATAGTTGTAGACGTAACAGTACGATACGAGACAACAAAAGCATCGCTTGAGGAAGCCGCTGCAGAAAAGGTAGACAAATATAGACATCTGGAAACAGAGGTACGTAACCTCACCAATGTAAAGGACATTACTTTTCTGGGTTTTCCTCTTGGAGCGCGGGGGAAATGGCACAAAGGGAACTTTGAACTTTTGAGTACTCTTGGACTCTCCAAATCAAGGCAAGAGACAATTGCAAAGACTCTATCCGCAGACGCGCTCTTGTCATCTGTGGACATTGTACATATGTTCGCCAGTAGGGCCAGACAAATACGTAATCTAGGTTAAATGAAATTTATATTTTTTTTTATTATTACTTTTTTTTTCTAGTTTTATTGTAGATTCCTTTTAGGATTTAGGTATGTCTTTTCCTATGGTATGCATTTATCGGTTTTTTCTTTTTATTTTATTATTGCAATATTTCTTTCTATTGT
>NW_024502948.1:0-569 GCF_017590055.1 Onychostruthus taczanowskii
ACAATGTAAACAATTTTTCCAACCAGTATCCCATGAGGACTTCCTGCTGTGTTAAATGTGTCTCACCCTGAGATTCACACTTTGGTACTACGCAGGGAAGTAATGCCACTGATCCACTAAATAAAAAGTCATCAGAGTTGACACATCTTCAACAAAATGTCAAAATTAACAGCTTCACAGCAGGGAAGGTGTTAGAAATACTGGAAAATTCCTACTATCATTTAAGTATAAGCAAGATAACAGGCACTTATGACATGGAACTCTTGATACCTTTCTATGAGGATTTTCAAGTATAAGAAATGAAAAGACACAAAAATTACTGCTGAGGGAGCAAATGTTCTCCAAAAATTATCTGCTCTTTCTTCTTAATGTGTATAGCCTATAGTATCCCAACAGTAATGTCTCTGATATTAAGAGTCACCACCTTCCTGCATATTGGGGCCCAGCAGGACCCACACGCCAGAGAGCTGCACAGTAAAAGGTGATTGAGCTGTTGCCAGCTATGGCCTCTGACCAAAGAAAGGAGCTCTTTCATGTTGTGAAACCTAATTTTCTTTTTTGTTTTTTTT
>NW_024502949.1:0-557 GCF_017590055.1 Onychostruthus taczanowskii
ATTTGAAAGAAGTAGAAAGCAAAGAGGCCAATGGACCTATAATGTTGCTGAAATGAATAAGCCCAAATTTAACTGTTGACACATAAACACCATGTGCCCAGCATCTTTTGGGATAGGTTAAACTCAATCTGTCTCTGCAGCACATGATTTTATAAGAACATAAGACATACTGTGATGGTTTTGCATGAATTGATATTTGGTGAGGAGGGAAGAAACTACACACGGAAATTATTTCTCTGAGAGGAGCTGCTGAGAGTTTCCTCTGTGTCTAACAACACCAATCAGTTTTAAATGTTGACACTTTGTTAAACCACTAGAAAGCCAAACACACCTCTGTGAACACACATGTAAAACAAACAAACCCCAGAATTTTTCTCTTTTTCTTATGGCTTGGGAACAGATAACAAGGGTTACCTTGTTACCTGCAGACCTGGGCCAGGCCAGGCCGGGCCAGGTGGGCCCTGCTGCAGGGCCAGGCTCATTTCTGGGGAGCCCATTGGGCCCTGTCTCGGCTGAGTCGGGCCCCAGCAGCTGCTGGGCAGGGAAAGGGGAGGCCA
>NW_024502950.1:0-554 GCF_017590055.1 Onychostruthus taczanowskii
TTTTTTTGACCCCATTAGTAGATGTCATAAATTAGATTTATATTAAAATGTCTGAGCAGATGTCACCTCTTATTATCAGAACACAGAGAATGAAGACAAAAAAATAACTAAACTTCTTTGAATTAAATAAATATTGAGTGACAAATTTTGAAGAAACAGTACCTTAGCAATAAATCCTCACCAATATTCATACTAAGCAAAACTGAAACAACTGGCTGAAGGGGACATTCAAGTCATTGCTTCTACAAAGAGATTTGCTTCGTTAGAAACCAGTAATCCTTAGGATCCCACTGGAATCAATATGACTACTCAAAAATAACAAGTAGGACTAGATAGAGTTATTTATCTTCTTGGGGTAAAAAAACCCACCCAAACCCACAACTTCTGCTTTTTACAGCTAAAAAAACATAAAAAAAGGTACTTCCGGCACTGTAACAACATATGAAGTATTTCTGATGTTGACACATACATTAGAGAGTTTACTGTACATTTAAACATAATATTCATTTACTTAAAAAAGCCAACTTTAGAAAACAGCAAAATGCATTTCCTCA
>NW_024502951.1:0-176 GCF_017590055.1 Onychostruthus taczanowskii
AGGCAGCTGATTGGGTGAGGCGAGAGGAGGAGCAAAGAAGGCGGGGCTAGGATGTGAAGGAGGCGGGGCTATGCAAATATGGGGACGCTAATGAGCCATGAGCTGTTGGCGCTCCCTAGCGGTGGGAGGAGAGCAAGGGAACCCTACAGGTTTGGGGACCCCCCCCCCACACCAGG
>NW_024502951.1:231-568 GCF_017590055.1 Onychostruthus taczanowskii
CTAGCGGTGGGAGGAGAGCAAGGGAACCCTACAGGTTTGGGGACCCCCCCCCAAAATCGGGACCCCCCAAAATCGGGACCCCCAAAATCGGGATCCTACGCCCCCGGACCCCCAAAATCGGGGCCTCTCCAGGTCTGGGGACCCCCCCCTTCAAAATCGGGACCCCCAAAAATTGGGAACTGTCCAGGTTTGGGACCCCACAGCCCTGGGACCCCTCCACAAAGCAGGGACCCCCAAAAGCAAAACCCCACAACCTCGGGACCCCCTCCCCAAAACTGCGACCCCCTCCCGGGACCCCCAAAAGCAAAACCCCCCAAAACCGGGACCCCCTCCCCAA
>NW_024502952.1:0-568 GCF_017590055.1 Onychostruthus taczanowskii
CCCGTAGGCCCACAGGGGGTACATGACCAGGGAGGACTGCACGCTGAGCACCGAGCGGTAGCTGCTGTCCACCCGCTCCAGCTCCCGCGTCACCAGCCCGTAGCCCACCGAGGTGGTGCCCGCACAGCCGTACCCTGCGGGGACCCCCGGGGTCACTCCGGTCACTCGGGGACCCCCGCGGTCACTCCGGTCACTCGGGGACCCCCGGGGTCACTCCGGGACCCCCAGGGTCACAGCGGTCACTCAGGTCAGTCCAGTCACTCAGGGACCCCCCAAAGTCACAGCGGTCACTCAGGGACCCCCTGGGTCACCCCGGGAGCCCCAGGCTCACAGCGGTCACTCGGGGACCCCCAAGGTCACTCTGGTCACTCAGGGACCCCCAGGATCACAGCGGTCACTCAGGGACCCCCAGGGTCACTCCGGTCACTCAGGGACTCCTGGGGTCAGTCCAGTCACTCAGGGACCCCCAGGATCACAGCGGTCACTCGGGGTCCCCCGGGGTCACTCCGGTCACTCAGGGACGCCCCCCCCGGGATCACAGTGGTCACTCAGGGACCCCCAGGATCAC
>NW_024502953.1:0-568 GCF_017590055.1 Onychostruthus taczanowskii
TGGGGAGATTTTGGGGGATTTTGGGGGTCTTGAGAAGGATTTGGGGAGATTTTGGGGGTCTTATAGGAAATTTGAGGGGGGATTGGGAGAATTTGGGGAGATTTTGGGGAATTTGGGGGTTTTGGGGTCGGGCCGTGCTGCTGCAGCCCCTACAGACCCCTCCTCAAAATAAACACCCCTGAAGACCCCTCCCCACAATAAAAAATTGAATTTTTGAGCGTTTTTTTGGGGGAAATTTGGGTGGAATTTGAGGGGATTTGTGGGATTTGGGGTTTTTTTAAGGATTTTGGGGGTTTCTGGGCAGTTTTGGGGTTTTTGGGGGGCTCCATCCCCCCCAATTTTGGGGAGGGGTCTCGTCGCTTTCCCCGGGATCCGCCAGGGGGCGCTGCCTGCCCGCGGAGTGGGCGTGGCCTGCGCCAGCAGCTCCCCGCTGATTGGCTGCTGCCGGGAAGGGGCGGGGCTGTGGGCGGGGCCTTGAGACCCGGAAGCGGCGCAAGGGCACGCGGGGAGCGCGGGAGCGGAGCCGAGCGGGGACCCCCGGGAGCCCCAAAATCCCCCAAAACCCCCC
>NW_024502954.1:0-568 GCF_017590055.1 Onychostruthus taczanowskii
GTGGGTGCAGCTGCCTCTGAGATTCTGACCAAGAGAGTCTCAGTGGGTTTTTCAGTGAGAGAAGCAGTGGTGACTGAAATGGGAAGCTGTGTTAACGTTTTTGGACTGTACCTTGTTGAAGCCTTGGTGCTATTCTGATAGATTTTGTCTGGCTGAACTTAAGAGCAGTTATTGGATGAGATTTATTTACTGCTGTTTGCTAAGTAGACTGCATTAAAGAATGACATTTTTCTACAGTGTAAACAAGTAGTTGCCTAAAGGAAGTATCAGCTACACAAATGAAAAGGTCAGCTTTCTAGTCACTCAGTCAAAAGCTAAACTTAAAGAAGGCTAAACGCGAATTAACCCTTTTTCCTCAGTAAGAATTACCTTCTAACGCTGACCACTTCTCTAGTGACCATTTGAGACGCCTGTGAAGCATTTTCTCTCCAGTTAGCTGGGAAGGCAGGAGAGCCAGCGCTGTGCCGGAGCGGCAAGGCCGGGGCGCTGCGGCCCGCTGCCCGGGGAGGCTGCGGCGGGGCGGCTGCGCTCCGGGCCGCGGCCAACCCCGGGGGGCCGCCCAGCCTGC
>NW_024502955.1:0-568 GCF_017590055.1 Onychostruthus taczanowskii
GGATACTCACAGGATGCTCACTGCTAATTCACTGCTTACTCACAGATACTCACTGCTAACTCACTGCTTACTCACTGCCCCGCGGGGGGACAGAGAGCGCCTGTCAGCCCGCTGCTTACTCACTGCTTACTCACTGCTTACTCACAGGTTACTCACTGCCCCGCGGGGAGAGAGAGAGCGCGTCAGCGCCTGCTCACAGGATACTCACAGGATACTCACTGCTAACTCACGGCTAACTCACAGGTTACTCACTGTTAACTCACTGCCCACGCAGGGAGAGAGCACCTGTCAGCCCGCTGCTCGCTGCTTACTCACTGCTTACTCACTGCCCACGTGGGGAGAGAGCGCCCATCAGCGCCTGCTCGCAGATACTCACTGCTTACTCACTGCCCGTGCAGGGAGAGACAGCGCCGTCAGCGCCTGCTCGCTGCTTACTCACAGCTTACTCAGTGCTTACTCATAGGTTATACACAGCTTACTCACAGCTTACCTACAGCTCACTCACAGCTTTCTCATAGGTTACTCATGGGGAGGGGGTGGGTGGGAGTTACTCAGGGGGTACTCGGAG
>NW_024502956.1:0-567 GCF_017590055.1 Onychostruthus taczanowskii
GTTGTTGTTGTTGTTGTTGAATTGAGACATTTCTTGTCCCCACTGTTCATATCTGAAGTCTGTTTCAGGACCTCTGTGCGCAATTAGAAATTTCCAGCTGGAACTCCAGTATCAGTTTATGCCTGATTTATTTTTGGCACGCTAATGTTGTTTTGTATCCTAAATGTACATTGTGCCTTCAGGACACATCTGTGCAGTGCCATGAATGGTTCTGTCCACACACAGCTCTGCTACTACTGGGTGGAACTAGCTACAGGCTTCTCTCCAGGAAGGTGGGCATCTCCAATCACTTTGGGATGCTATTCTCCTTTATCCATACTTGTTTTCTTTTTCTGGTTTGTTTTTTAATGTGTGAGGCCTGAATTGGACATGGTGTTTCACGCGAGGTCTCGACAGTGTTTGTGCTGCAGTCCCCCTGCTTCTTTACCTCTGATTTGCAGGTAGTCCCTGCTGCACCTTTTCCAACACATCCTGGGTTCCCTCTGCCTGTTGGACGAGCGTATCAGACGTGATCAGAAATGTATCCACATCAGAGAAACAGACCAGTGCAAAAAGCAGAGCAGCGCC
>NW_024502957.1:0-567 GCF_017590055.1 Onychostruthus taczanowskii
GGAAATTCGGGAGTTTTGGGGGGAATTAGAGGGATTTTTGGGTGGAATTTGGGAGATTTTGGGGAAATGTGGGGATTTTTGGGGGGATTTGGGGTGAATTTGGGGGATTTTGGGTTTTTTTTACCCTCTCCCCAAGCCTGAGCCTGATGGAGGAAGAGGAGGAGGAGGAAGAGGAGGGGGAGGAGACCCCGAACAGCCCCAGGGTGAGACCCCAAAAAAACCCCAAAAACCCCAAAAATTGGGGGAAAAAAACTCCAAAAATTTGGGGAGAAAACCCCAAAAATTGGGGCAAAAATTTCCGAAATTGAGGGAGGGGGGAGTCCCCAGAATTTGGGGGGGAAAGTCTCAAAAATTGGGGGAAAACTCCCAAATTTGGGGGAAAAAATTCCCAAATTTGGGACAAAAACCCCCAAAATTTGGGGGAAAAAATCCCAAAAATACGGGGGAGAAATTCCAAAAATATGGGGGAGAAAAGCCCAAATTTGGGGGAAAAACCCCAAAATTTGGGGAAAAAATCCCAAAATTTGGAAAAAATTATCTAATTTTGGGAAAAAGACCCCCCCAAAA
>NW_024502958.1:0-2790 GCF_017590055.1 Onychostruthus taczanowskii
CCCCCCATAAACCCCCTCATAAACCCCCATTTTTCATTCCCCCCGCTCACCCCGGCGGCTCCAGCAGCGCCCCGCGGCCCTCGGGGGCCTGGCTGAGGTTGCAGAGCAGCGCCCCGAGCTCGGCCGGCGGCCGCTCCGCGCTCAGCGCCCGCAGCAGCGCCTCCTCCGCGCCGGGGCCCAGCGCCCGCAGCAGCCGCGGAGCCGCCTCCGCGCCGCGGCTCAGGTTGGCCAGCACCCCGCAGGCCGCTCCGGAGCTGGGCACGAGAGGGAGAAGGGAAGGCACGGCGGCGAGGAGCGGCTCCAGCGCGGCGGGCTCGGAGGAGGCGTTCACCAGCGCGGATAAAGCGGGGCGGGCTCCACGCGAGGCCGAGGCGGCCAAGGCGGACAAGGCCGATAAGGCCGAGGGGTGTGCGGCGAGAAGCGCCCGGCCCGAGGCGCTGCCCGACAGGGCCAGGGCGGCCTCGGCGGCTTCGGGAGCGGCGGGGCAGGACGGCGAGAGCAGCGCCGTGAGCTCCGACAGAGCCGCGGCCGCCGCGGCATCTTCGTTGTTAGACTCGTCCATGGCCGCGGCCTTCTTCGTGTCCGCCGCCATGGCAGCGTTGCTTGGCAACGGCGAGGTGAGAGGGTGTGACAGCCAATCAGCGCCGCGGATACATGGAGGTGGAGGAGATGAGCCAATGGGACGCGGGTATGCTGCCGGAAGGGGAGGGAGAAAGGTGTGATGGGAATGGAGGGTTGTACGGAACAGCGCCGTACGCGGCAATTAGGCCAAGGAACCAATTAGGCCACGGAACCAATTAGGCCACAGAACCAATTAGGCCACAAAGCACAGAGCGGGCCGGTGCCGCCGGGGCCGTGTCCGCTCGCGGGGCCTCGGCCGCCAACGGCACCGGCTTAAAATCCGCCTCCGCCGTCTCCTCCTGTGCCGCCATGGTCGGGAGGCAACATGGCGGCATCGCCTGGCAACCACCGTGATGGACAGGCCGAGCAGCCAATCAGCGCCGCGAGTCATGGGGCGGTAAAGAGCTAAACCAATGGGATGCGCTGTAGGGCCGGAAAGGGAAGGGCTTGGGCAGGCAGGGATTGCCACCAAAGCCTCAATGCCACCAAAGCCTCAATGCCACCAATGCCTTGGGGACACCAAACCCTGAGGGACACCAAACCCTCAATGGGTGACACGAGCTAAACCAATGGGATGCGCTGTAGGGCCGGAAAGGGAAGGGCTTGGGCAGGCAGGGATTGCCACCAAAGCCTCAATGCCACCAAAGCCTCAATGCCACCAATGCCTTGGGGACACCAAACCCTGAGGGACACCAAACCCTCAATGGGTGACACCAAACCCTGGGGACACCAAACCCTCAATGGGTGACACCAAACCCTCAATGGGTGACACCAAACCCTGGGGACACCAAACCCTCAATGGGTGACACCAAACCCTGGGGACACCAAACCCTCAATGGGTGACACCAAACCCTGGGGACACCAAACCCTCAATGGGTGACACCAAACCCTGGGGACACCAAACCCTCAATGGGTGACACCAAACCCTGGGGACACCAAACCCTCAATGGGTGACACCAAACCCTGGGGACACCAAACCCTCAATGGGTGACACCAAACCCTGGGGACACCAAACCCTCAATGGGTGACACCAAACCCTGGGGACACCAAACCCTCAATGGGTGACACCAAACCCTGGGGACACCAAACCCTCAATGGGTGACACCAAACCCTGGGGACACCAAACCCTCAATGGGTGACACCAAACCCTGGGGACACCAAACCCTCAATGGGTGACACCAAACCCTGGGGACACCAAACCCTCAATGGGTGACACCAAACCCTGGGGACACCAAACCCTCAATGGGTGACACCAAACCCTGGGGACACCAAACCCTCAATGGGTGACACCAAACCCTGGGGACACCAAACCCTCAATGGGTGACACCAAACCCTGGGGACACCAAACCCTCAATGGGTGACACCAAACCCTGGGGACACCAAACCCTCAATGGGTGACACCAAACCCTGGGGACACCAAACCCTCAATGGGTGACACCAAACCCTGGGGACACCAAACCCTCAATGGGTGACACCAAACCCTGGGGACACCAAACCCTCAATGGGTGACACCAAACCCTGGGGACACCAAACCCTCAATGGGTGACACCAAACCCTGGGGACACCAAACCCTCAATGGGTGACACCAAACCCTGGGGACACCAAACCCTCAATGGGTGACACCAAACCCTGGGGACACCAAACCCTCAATGGGTGACACCAAACCCTGGGGACACCAAACCCTCAATGGGTGACACCAAACCCTGGGGACACCAAACCCTCAATGGGTGACACCAAACCCTGGGGACACCAAACCCTCAATGGGTGACACCAAACCCTGGGGACACCAAACCCTCAATGGGTGACACCAAACCCTGGGGACACCAAACCCTCAATGGGTGACACCAAACCCTGGGGACACCAAACCCTCAATGGGTGACACCAAACCCTGGGGACACCAAACCCTCAATGGGTGACACCAAACCCTGGGGACACCAAACCCTCAATGGGTGACACCAAACCCTGGGGACACCAAACCCTCAATGGGTGACACCAAACCCTGGGGACACCAAACCCTCAATGGGTGACACCAAACCCTGGGGACACCAAACCCTCAATGGGTGACACCAAACCCTGGGGACACCAAACCCTCAATGGGTGACACCAAACCCTGGGGACACCAAACCCTCAATGGGTGACACCAAACCCTCCATGGGTGACACCAAACCC
>NW_024502958.1:4184-16858 GCF_017590055.1 Onychostruthus taczanowskii
GACACCAAACCCTCCATGGGTGACACCAAACCCTGGAGACACCAAACCCTCCATGGGTGACACCAAACCCTGGGGACACCAAACCCTCAATGGGTGACACCAAACCCCGGGTTTATCAATGGATAAATGGAATTTTCTCATGGATAAATGGAATTTTCCCATTGGATAAATGAGATTTCCCAATGGATAATTGGAATTTTCCAATGGATAAAGGAATTTTCCAATGGATAAAGGGAATTTTCCCATGGGTAAAGGGATTTTCCCATTGGATAAATGAGATTTTCCCATGGTAAATGGAATTTTCCAATGCTAAATGGAATTTTCCCATTGGATAAGTGAGACTTCCCAATGGATAAATGGAATTTTCCCATGGGTAAAGGGATTTTCCCATGGATAAAGGGAATTTTCCCATGGATAAAGTGATTTTCTCAATGGATAAAGTAATTTTCTCAATGGATAAAAGGAATTTTCCAATGGATAAATGAGATTTCCCAATGGATAAAAGGAATTTTTCCATGGATACATGGAATTTTCCCATGGAGAAATGGATTTTTCCCATGGATGAATGAGATTTTCCACTGCATAAATGGGATTTTCCCATGGATGAATGAGATTTTCCACTGGATAAATGGAATTTTCCCACGGATAAAGGGATTTTCCCATTGGATAAATCAGATTTCTCAATGGATAAAGCGATTTTCTCAAGGAATAAATTAAATTTTCCCATGGATAAATGAAATTTTCCAATGGATAAAGGGAATTTTCACATGGATAAGTGGGATTTTTCCCAGGGATAAATGGAATTTTCCAATGGGTAAATGAGATTTCCCAACGGATAAATGGAATTTTCCCATGGATAAATGGAATTTTCCCATGGATAAATGAGGTTTCCCAATGGATAAATGGGATTTTCCAATGGATAAAGGGATTTTCCAATGGATAAAGTGATTTCCCAATGGATAAATGGAATTTCCCCGTGGATAAATGGAATTTTCCCATGGATAAATGGGATTTTCCCAGTGGATAAATGGAATTTTTCCATGGATAAATGAGGTTTCCCAATGGATAAATGGGATTTTCCCATGGTAAATGGAATTTTCCAATGGATAAATGAGATTTTCCCATGGATAAATAGGGTTTTCCCAATGGATAAATGGGATTTTCCAGTGGATAAATGGATTTTCCCATGGATAAATGGGATTTTCCCATGGATAAATGGGATTTTCCCGATGGACAAATGGAATTTTCCCATGGTAAATGGAATTTTCCAATGGATAAAGGGAAATTTTCCATGGATAAATGTAATTGTCTCATTGGATGAGATTTCCCAATGGATAAATGGAATTTTCCCATGGATAAATGGATTTTCCCATGGATAAAGGGAATTTTCCCATGGATAAAGTGATTTTCCCAATGGATAAATTGATTTTTCCCATGGATAAATGGAATTTCCCAATGGGTAAATGAGATTTCCCAATGGATAAATGGAATTTTCCAGTGGATAAATGGGATTTTCCCATGGATAAATTAATTTTCCCATGGATAAAGGGATTTTTCCAATGGATAAATGTAATTTTCCCATGGAGAAATGGAATTTTCCAATGGGTAAATGAGATTTCCCCATGGATAAATGGGATTTCCCCATGGTAAATGGAATTTCCCCATGGATAAATGGGGGGAGGCGCAGGTGGGACCCCCTGATCCAGACCCCAGACCCCAAAGGAGGTGCGGGTGGGACCCCTGACCCAGACCCCAGACCCCGGGGGAGGCGCAGGTGGGACCCCCTGATCCAGACCCCAGACCCCAAAGGAGGTGCGGGTGGGACCCCTGACCCAGACCCCAGACCCCTGGGGAGGCGCAGCTGGGCCCCGCCAGCCTCAGGCCGCGGGCTCACCTGGCCCAGGTGAGATCCCAGCAGGAAAAGCAGAGCTGCAGCAGAGACAGAGAGCAAAGCCAAACTCTTGAAACACACGGACTCTGGATGGGGGGCAGGGGGGCAGTTCCTGGGGGTGGCATTTGGGACTTTGCCCCGGGCAGGCCCGGGATGGACGGATGGAGCCCGCCAGGAGCCCGGGCAGGCGGGACGGGGGTCAGTGCAGCCGAGGGCGGGAGCCATAAAGTGCAGCGAAGCTTCCGGAGCTCCCGGCGCGGCTCCGGCAGCGGCTCCGGAGCTCCGGGATTCCCGGGGGGCTCCAGTGTCCGGGGGAGGGGGGACGTGGGGACACCGTGACACCGGGCGGGGGGGGGACGCGGCTCAGGAAGGACCAGCGGCGCCGGGACAGGGCCGGGTCCTTTCCCGGTTCTGTTCCTGGCTCCGCTCCCGGTTCCTTTGCTGGTTTGGTTGCCAGTCCTGGTTCCGTTCCTGGTTCCTTTCCTGGTGCCAGTTCTAGTGCTGGTTCCGTTCCCAGTCCTGGTTCCGTTCCCAGTGCTGGTTCCGTTCCCAGTCCTGGTGCGACTCCTGCTTCCTTTCCCAGTCCTGCTTCCTTTCCCAGTGCTGGTTCCGTTCCCAGTGCTGGTTCCGTTCCCAGTCCTGGTGCGACTCCTGCTTCCTTTCCCAGTCCTGCTTCCTTTCCCAGTGCTGGTTCCGTTCCCAGTGCTGGTTCCGTTCCCAGTCCTGGTGCGACTCCTGCTTCCTTTCCCAGTCCTGCTTCCTTTCCCAGTGCTGGTTCCGTTCCCAGTGCTGGTTCCGTTCCCAGTCCTGGTGCGACTCCTGCTTCCTTTCCCAGTCCTGCTTCCTTTCCCAGTGCTGGTTCCGTTCCCAGTGCTGGTTCCGTTCCCAGTCCTGGTGCGACTCCTGCTTCCTTTCCCAGTCCTGCTTCCTTTCCCAGTGCTGGTTCCGTTCCCAGTGCTGGTTCCGTTCCCAGTCCTGGTGCGACTCCTGCTTCCTTTCCCAGTCCTGCTTCCTTTCCCAGTGCTGGTTCCGTTCCCAGTGCTGGTTCCGTTCCCAGTCCTGGTGCGACTCCTGCTTCCTTTCCCAGTCCTGCTTCCTTTCCCAGTGCTGGTTCCGTTCCCAGTGCTGGTTCCGTTCCCAGTCCTGGTGCGACTCCTGCTTCCTTTCCCAGTCCTGCTTCCTTTCCCAGTGCTGGTTCCGTTCCCAGTGCTGGTTCCGTTCCCAGTCCTGGTGCGACTCCTGCTTCCTTTCCCAGTCCTGCTTCCTTTCCCAGTGCTGGTTCCGTTCCCAGTGCTGGTTCCGTTCCCAGTCCTGGTGCGACTCCTGCTTCCTTTCCCAGTCCTGCTTCCTTTCCCAGTGCTGGTTCCGTTCCCAGTGCTGGTTCCGTTCCCAGTCCTGGTGCGACTCCTGCTTCCTTTCCCAGTCCTGCTTCCTTTCCCAGTGCTGGTTCCGTTCCCAGTGCTGGTTCCGTTCCCAGTCCTGGTGCGACTCCTGCTTCCTTTCCCAGTCCTGCTTCCTTTCCCAGTGCTGGTTCCGTTCCCAGTGCTGGTTCCGTTCCCAGTCCTGGTGCGACTCCTGCTTCCTTTCCCAGTCCTGCTTCCTTTCCCAGTGCTGGTTCCGTTCCCAGTGCTGGTTCCGTTCCCAGTCCTGGTGCGACTCCTGCTTCCTTTCCCAGTCCTGCTTCCTTTCCCAGTGCTGGTTCCGTTCCCAGTGCTGGTTCCGTTCCCAGTCCTGGTGCGACTCCTGCTTCCTTTCCCAGTCCTGCTTCCTTTCCCAGTGCTGGTTCCGTTCCCAGTGCTGGTTCCGTTCCCAGTCCTGGTGCGACTCCTGCTTCCTTTCCCAGTCCTGCTTCCTTTCCCAGTGCTGGTTCCGTTCCCAGTGCTGGTTCCGTTCCCAGTCCTGGTGCGACTCCTGCTTCCTTTCCCAGTCCTGCTTCCTTTCCCAGTGCTGGTTCCGTTCCCAGTGCTGGTTCCGTTCCCAGTCCTGGTGCGACTCCTGCTTCCTTTCCCAGTCCTGCTTCCTTTCCCAGTGCTGGTTCCGTTCCCAGTGCTGGTTCCGTTCCCAGTCCTGGTGCGACTCCTGCTTCCTTTCCCAGTCCTGCTTCCTTTCCCAGTGCTGGTTCCGTTCCCAGTGCTGGTTCCGTTCCCAGTCCTGGTGCGACTCCTGCTTCCTTTCCCAGTCCTGCTTCCTTTCCCAGTGCTGGTTCCGTTCCCAGTGCTGGTTCCGTTCCCAGTCCTGGTGCGACTCCTGCTTCCTTTCCCAGTCCTGCTTCCTTTCCCAGTGCTGGTTCCGTTCCCAGTGCTGGTTCCGTTCCCAGTCCTGGTGCGACTCCTGCTTCCTTTCCCAGTCCTGCTTCCTTTCCCAGTGCTGGTTCCGTTCCCAGTGCTGGTTCCGTTCCCAGTCCTGGTGCGACTCCTGCTTCCTTTCCCAGTCCTGCTTCCTTTCCCAGTGCTGGTTCCGTTCCCAGTGCTGGTTCCGTTCCCAGTCCTGGTGCGACTCCTGCTTCCTTTCCCAGTCCTGCTTCCTTTCCCAGTGCTGGTTCCGTTCCCAGTGCTGGTTCCGTTCCCAGTCCTGGTGCGACTCCTGCTTCCTTTCCCAGTCCTGCTTCCTTTCCCAGTGCTGGTTCCGTTCCCAGTGCTGGTTCCGTTCCCAGTCCTGGTGCGACTCCTGCTTCCTTTCCCAGTCCTGCTTCCTTTCCCAGTGCTGGTTCCGTTCCCAGTGCTGGTTCCGTTCCCAGTCCTGGTGCGACTCCTGCTTCCTTTCCCAGTCCTGCTTCCTTTCCCAGTGCTGGTTCCGTTCCCAGTGCTGGTTCCGTTCCCAGTCCTGGTGCGACTCCTGCTTCCTTTCCCAGTCCTGCTTCCTTTCCCAGTGCTGGTTCCGTTCCCAGTGCTGGTTCCGTTCCCAGTCCTGGTGCGACTCCTGCTTCCTTTCCCAGTCCTGCTTCCTTTCCCAGTGCTGGTTCCGTTCCCAGTGCTGGTTCCGTTCCCAGTCCTGGTGCGACTCCTGCTTCCTTTCCCAGTCCTGCTTCCTTTCCCAGTGCTGGTTCCGTTCCCAGTGCTGGTTCCGTTCCCAGTCCTGGTGCGACTCCTGCTTCCTTTCCCAGTCCTGCTTCCTTTCCCAGTGCTGGTTCCGTTCCCAGTGCTGGTTCCGTTCCCAGTCCTGGTGCGACTCCTGCTTCCTTTCCCAGTCCTGCTTCCTTTCCCAGTGCTGGTTCCGTTCCCAGTGCTGGTTCCGTTCCCAGTCCTGGTGCGACTCCTGCTTCCTTTCCCAGTCCTGCTTCCTTTCCCAGTGCTGGTTCCGTTCCCAGTGCTGGTTCCGTTCCCAGTCCTGGTGCGACTCCTGCTTCCTTTCCCAGTCCTGCTTCCTTTCCCAGTGCTGGTTCCGTTCCCAGTGCTGGTTCCGTTCCCAGTCCTGGTGCGACTCCTGCTTCCTTTCCCAGTCCTGCTTCCTTTCCCAGTGCTGGTTCCGTTCCCAGTGCTGGTTCCGTTCCCAGTCCTGGTGCGACTCCTGCTTCCTTTCCCAGTCCTGCTTCCTTTCCCAGTGCTGGTTCCGTTCCCAGTGCTGGTTCCGTTCCCAGTCCTGGTGCGACTCCTGCTTCCTTTCCCAGTCCTGCTTCCTTTCCCAGTGCTGGTTCCGTTCCCAGTGCTGGTTCCGTTCCCAGTCCTGGTGCGACTCCTGCTTCCTTTCCCAGTCCTGCTTCCTTTCCCAGTGCTGGTTCCGTTCCCAGTGCTGGTTCCGTTCCCAGTCCTGGTGCGACTCCTGCTTCCTTTCCCAGTCCTGCTTCCTTTCCCAGTGCTGGTTCCGTTCCCAGTGCTGGTTCCGTTCCCAGTCCTGGTGCGACTCCTGCTTCCTTTCCCAGTCCTGCTTCCTTTCCCAGTGCTGGTTCCGTTCCCAGTGCTGGTTCCGTTCCCAGTCCTGGTGCGACTCCTGCTTCCTTTCCCAGTCCTGCTTCCTTTCCCAGTGCTGGTTCCGTTCCCAGTGCTGGTTCCGTTCCCAGTCCTGGTGCGACTCCTGCTTCCTTTCCCAGTCCTGCTTCCTTTCCCAGTGCTGGTTCCGTTCCCAGTGCTGGTTCCGTTCCCAGTCCTGGTGCGACTCCTGCTTCCTTTCCCAGTCCTGCTTCCTTTCCCAGTGCTGGTTCCGTTCCCAGTGCTGGTTCCGTTCCCAGTCCTGGTGCGACTCCTGCTTCCTTTCCCAGTCCTGCTTCCTCCCAGTCCTGGTTCCGTTCCCAGTTCCATTCCTGGTTCCGTTCCCAGTTCTGGTTCTATTCCTGCTTCCATTCCCAGTTCCTTTCCCAGTCCTGGTTCCTTTCCCAGTCCTGGTTCCGTTCCCAGTTCCATTCCTGGTTCCGTTCCCAGTTCTGGTTCTATTCCTGCTTCCATTCCCAGTTCCTTTCCCAGTCCTGGTTCCTTTCCCAGTCCTGGTTCCGTTCCCAGTCCTGGTTCCATTCCCAGTCCTGGTTCCGTTCCCAGTCCCGGTTCCTTTCCCAGTCCCGGTTCCGTTCCCAGTGCTGGTTCCGTTCCCAGTCCTGGTTCCGTTCCCAGTTCCATTCCTGGTTCCGTTCCCAGTTCTGGTTCTATTCCTGCTTCCATTCCCAGTTCCTTTCCTGGTACTGGTTCCGTTCCCATTCCTGGTTCCGGTCCTGGTTCTGTTCCCAGTTCTGGTTCCATTCCCAGTCCTGGTTCCGTTTGGAGTCCCGGTTCCGGTCCTGGTTCCGTTCCCAGTGCTGGTTATGGTCCTGGTTCTGTTCCCAGTTCTGGTTCCATTCCCAGCCCCATTCCCAGTCCTGGTTCCGTTTGGAGTCCCGGTTCCAGTCCTGGTTCCGTTCCCATTGCTGGTTCCGGTCCTGGTTCTGTTCCCAGTGCTGGTTCCATTCCCAGCCCCATTCCCAGTCCTGGTTCCGTTTGGAGTCCCGGTTCCAGTCCTGGTTCCGTTCCCATTCCTGGTTCCGGTCCTGGTTCTGTTCTCAGTGCTGGTTCCATTCCTGGTTCCTTTCCCAGTGCCAATTCCATTCCTGGTTCCGTTCCCAGTCCCGGTTCCGTTCTGGGTGCTGGTTCCGTTCCCAGTCCCGGTTCCATTCCCAATCCCGGATCCGTTCCCGGTTCCGTTCCCAGTCCCGGTTCCGTTCCCAATCCCAGTTCCATTCCCAGTTCCGTTCCCAGTACCAGTTCCATTCCCAGTTCCATTCCCAGTCCCGGTTCCATTCCCAGTCCCGGTTCCATTCCCAGTCCCGGTTCCGTCCCCATTCCCGGTTCCGTCCCCATTCCCGGTTCCGTTCCCGGTTCCGTTCCCGGTCCCGCTTCCGTTCCCAGCGCTGGTTTGGTTCCCAGTCCATTTCCAGTCCCATTGCTGGTTCCGTTCCCGGTGTCTCGGATCCCGCCGGGAATCTCACATGCACATCACCTGCGGCCTGCAACGAGGAGGACGGGGAGGGTCACCTGCCTCACCTGTGGCCACGCCCACCTGCCCCGCCCTGCCCCGCCCCGCCCACCTGTCCTCCTCGATGCCGCCGCCCTCGGGGTCGCCGCTGTCGCCCTTCTCGGTGTCCCCCTCGCCCAGGTCCATGTCCAGCTCGTTCCCGGTGTCCGGGCGGGTGTAGGCGTAGCCACTGTGGGAAGGGCCAGAATTCCAGGGAATCCCATTGGGAACGGCCCCTGGAATTCCGGGAATCCCCTTGGGAATGGCCCCTGGAATTCTGGGGAGTCATCTCAGGAATGGCCCCTGGAATTCTGGGAATCCCCTTGGGAATGGCCCCTGGAATTCCGGGAATCCCCCTGGGAATGGCCCCTGGAATTCTGGGAATCCCCTTGGGAATGGCCCCTGGAATTCCAGGGAATCCCATTGGGAACGGCCCCTGGAATTCTGGGGAATCCCCTTGGGAATGGCCCCTGGAATTCCAGGGAATGCCCTGGGGAATGGCCCCTGGAATTCCGGGAATCCCCTTGGGAATGGCTCTGGAATTCTGGGGAATCATCTCGGGAATGGCCCCTGGAATTCTGGGGAGTCATCTCAGGAATGGCCCCTGGAATTCTGGGAATCCCCTTGGGAATGGCCCCTGGAATTCCAGGGAATCCCCTTGGGAATGGCCCCTGGAATTCTGGGAATCCCCCTGGGGAACAGCCCCTGGAATTCTGGGGAGTCATCTCAGGAATGGCCCCTGGAATTCTGGGAATCCCCCTGGGAAAGGTCCCTGGAATTCCAAGAATCGCCCTGGGAATGGCCCCTGGAATTCAGGAATCCCCCTGGGAAAGGTCCCTGGAATTCCAAGAATCGCCCTGGGAATGGCCCCTGGAATTCAGGAATCCCCCTGGGAAAGGTCCCTGGAATTCCAAGAATCGCCCTGGGAATGGCCCCTGGAATTCAGGAATCCCCCTGGGAAAGGTCCCTGGAATTCCAAGAATCGCCCTGGGAATGGCCCCTGGAATTCAGGAATCCCCCTGGGAAAGGTCCCTGGAATTCCAAGAATCGCCCTGGGAATGGCCCCTGGAATTCAGGAATCCCCCTGGGAAAGGTCCCTGGAATTCCAAGAATCGCCCTGGGAATGGCCCCTGGAATTCAGGAATCCCCCTGGGAAAGGTCCCTGGAATTCCAAGAATCGCCCTGGGAATGGCCCCTGGAATTCAGGAATCCCCCTGGGAAAGGTCCCTGGAATTCCAAGAATCGCCCTGGGAATGGCCCCTGGAATTCAGGAATCCCCCTGGGAAAGGTCCCTGGAATTCCAAGAATCGCCCTGGGAATGGCCCCTGGAATTCAGGAATCCCCCTGGGAAAGGTCCCTGGAATTCCAAGAATCGCCCTGGGAATGGCCCCTGGAATTCAGGAATCCCCCTGGGAAAGGTCCCTGGAATTCCAAGAATCGCCCTGGGAATGGCCCCTGGAATTCAGGAATCCCCCTGGGAAAGGTCCCTGGAATTCCAAGAATCGCCCTGGGAATGGCCCCTGGAATTCAGGAATCCCCCTGGGAAAGGTCCCTGGAATTCCAAGAATCGCCCTGGGAATGGCCCCTGACTGGGAAAGGTGCCTGGAATTCTGGGGAATCCCCTTGGGAATGGCCCCTGGAATTCTGGGGAATCATCTCTGGAAAGGCCCCTGGAATTCCAGGGAATCCCCTTGGGAATGGCCCCTGGAATTCTGGGGAATCATCTCGGGAATGGCTCTGGAATTCTGAGCCCTGGGGAATGGCCCCTGGAATTCCAGGGAATCCCCTTGGGAATGGCCCCTGGAATTCCAGGGAATCCCCTTGGGAATGGCCCCTGGAATTCCAGGGAATCCCCTTGGGAATGGCCCCTGGAATTCCAGGGAATCCCCTTGGGAATGGCCCCTGGAATTCCAGGGAATCCCCTTGGGAATGGCCCCTGGAATTCCAGGGAATCCCCCTGGGAACGGCCGCTGGAATTCTGGGGAATCCCCTTGGGAACGGCCCCTACAATTCTGGGGAATCCCCTGGGGAATGCCCCTGGAATTCAGGGAATCCTCTTTGGAATGGCCCCTTGAATTCCAGGGAATCCCCCTGGGAACGGCCGCTGGAATTCTGGGGAATCCCCTTGGGAACGGCCCCTACAATTCTGGGGAATCCCCTGGGGAATGGCTCCTGGAACTCCAGGGAATCCCCTGGGGAATGCCCCTGGAATTCTGGGGAATGGCTCCTGGAATTCCGGGAATGCCCCGGGGAACGGCCCCGGAATTCCGGGAGGGGGCTGACCTGATGGAGCGGCAGGTGAAGAAGACGATCCTCTTGAGCCTCTTGTTGTAGAAGAAGTAATTGAAGGACCAGAGGCTGCCGTCCTCCCCGAAGGGATCCGAGTCCAGGTCCGGGTTGTAGCTGGGAACGGGACAGGGGGAAAGTCACGGGAATGGGAAAAGGGGGAAGGGGGAAAGTCATGGGAATGGGAAAAGGGGGGAGTCACGGGAATGGAAAAAGGGGGAAAGGGGGAAAGTCATGGGAATGGGAAAGGGGAAAGGGGGAAAGTCATGGGAATGGGGACAGGGGGAAAGTCACGGGATTGGGAAAAGGGGAAAGGGGGAAAGTCATGGGAATGGGGACAGGGGGAAAGGGGGAAGTCATGGGAATGGGAAAGGGGGCAAAGGGGGAAAGTCATGGGAATGGGGACAGGGGGAAAGGGGGAAAGTCATGGGAATGGGAAAGGGGAAAGGGGGAAAGTCATGGGAATGGGAAAGGGGAAAGGGGGAAAGTCATGGGAATGGGAAAAGGGGAGAGTCACGGGATTGGGAAAAGGGGAGAGTCATGGAATTCCAGGGAATCCCCCTTGGGAATGGCCCCTGGAATTCCGGGAATCCCCTCAGGAATGGCCCCTGGAATTCCAGGAATCCCCTTGGGAACGGCCCCTACAATTCTGGGGAATCCCCTGGGGAATGGCTCCTGGAATTCCAGGGAATCCCCTTGGGAATGGCCCCTGGAATTCTGGGGAGTCATCTCAGGAATGGCTCCCGAAATTCTGGGAATCCCCTGGGGAATGCCCCTGGAATTCAGGGAATCCTCTTTGGAATGGCCCCTTGAATTCCAGGAATCCCCCTGGGAAAGGTCCCTGGAATTCTGGGAAATCCCCTTGAGAATGGCCCCTGGAATTCAGGGAATCCCCTTGGGAATGGCACCTGGAATTCTGGGGAACCATCTCAGGAATGGCCCCTGGAATTCCAGGAATCCCCCTGGCAAAGGTCCCTGGAATTCCAGGGAATCCCCTTGGGAATGGCACCTGGAATTCTGGGGAACCATCTCAGGAATGGCCCCTGGAATTCCAGGAATCCCCCTGGCAAAGGTCCCTGGAATTCCAGGGAATCCCCTTGGGAATGCCCCTGGAATTCTGGGGAATGGCTCCTGGAATTCCGGGAATGCCCCGGGGAACGGCCCCGGAATTCCGGGAGGGGGCTGACCTGATGGAGCGGCAGGTGAAGAAGACGATCCTCTTGAGCCTCTTGTTGTAGAAGAAGTAATTGAAGGACCAGAGGCTGCCGTCCTCCCCGAAGGGATCCGAGTCCAGGTCCGGGTTGTAGCTGGGAACGGGACAGGGGGAAAGTCACGGGAATGGGAAAAGGGGGAAGGGGGAAAGTCATGGGAATGGGAAAAGGGGGGAGTCACGGGAATGGAAAAAGGGGGAAAGGGGGAAAGTCATGGGAATGGGAAAGGGGAAAGGGGGAAAGTCATGGGAATGGGGACAGGGGGAAAGTCACGGGATTGGGAAAAGGGGAAAGGGGGAAAGGCTGGGCTGGGATCCCTCAGGCAGGGCCGGGATCCCTCAGGCAGGGCCGGGATCCCCGGGATCAGGAAGGGCTGGGATCCCTCAGGCAGGGCTGGGATCCCTCAGGCAGGGCCGGGATCCCTCAGGCAGGGCCGGGATCCCGGCAGGGCTGGGATCCCTCAGGCAGGGCTGGGATCCCCGGGATTGGGCAGGGCTGGGATCCCTCAGGCAGGGCCGGGATCCCTCAGGCAGGGCCGGGATCCCTCAGGCAGGGCCGGGATCCCCGGGATCAGGCAGGGCCGGGATCCCTCAGGCAGGGCCGGGATCCCCGGGATCGGGCAGGGCCGGCCCCCGGTGCCCCGTACCTGTAGATGTCACACTCGGCCAGGCAGATCTCCTCATCCACCGCGTCCCACAGCAGCGGCTTCAGCGCCTTGAAATCCTCACGGACCGCCGAGAAGAGGCTGCAGTTCACGGCGTTGACCACCTGAGAGGGACAGGGGACATGGAATGGGGACAGGGGACATGGAGTGGGGACAAAATCCTCAAGGACCGCCGAGAAAAGGCTGCAGTTCACAGCACTGACCACCTGAGAGGGACAGGGGACATGGAATGGGGACAGGGGACATGGAACGGGGACAAAATCCTCTCACATGGCCGAGAAAAGGCTGCAGTTCACGGCGTTGACCACCTGAGAGGGACAGGGGACATGGAGAGGGGACAGGGGACACGGAGCGGGGACAGGGGACATGGAGTGGGGACAGGGGACACAGAGCGGGGACAAAATCCTCTCACATTGCCGAGAAAAGGCTGCAGTTCACGGCGTTGACCACCTGAGAAGGACAGGGGACATGGAGTGGGGACAGGGGACATGGAGAGGGGATGGAGTGGGGACAGGGGACATGGAGAGGGGACAGGGGACACGGAGCGGGGACAGGGGACATGGAGTGGGGACAGGGGACACAGAGCGGGGACAAAATCCTCTCACATTGCCGAGAAAAGGCTGCAGTTCACGGCGTTGACCACCTGAGAAGGACAGGGGACATGGAGTGGGGACAGGGGACATGGAGTGGGGACAGGGGACATGGAGAGGGGACAGGGGACATGGAGAGGGGACAGGGGACATGGAATGGGGACAGGGGACACGGAGTGGGGACAGGGGACATGGAATGGGGACAGGGGACATGGAATGGGGACAGGGGACACAGAACGGGGACAGGGGACATGGAGTGGGGACAGGGGACACGGAACAGGGGACAGGAGACACGAAACAGGGACAGGGGACACAGAGCGGGGACAGGGGACATGGAGTGGGGACAGGGGACATGGAGTGGGGACAGGGGACATGGAAAAAGGACAGGGGACATGGAGTGGGGACAGGGCACATGGAGTGGGGACAGGGGACATGGAACAGGGACAGGGGACATGGAGTGGGGACAGGGGACATGGAACAGGGACAGGGGACATGGAGTGGGGACAGGGGACATGGAGAGGGGACAGGGGACATGGAATGGGGACAGGGGACATGGAGTGGGGACAGGGGACACAGAACGGGGACAGGGGACATGGAGTGGGGACAGGGGACACAGA
>NW_024502958.1:17464-18344 GCF_017590055.1 Onychostruthus taczanowskii
CAGGGGACACGGAATGGGGACAGGGGACATGGAATGGGGACAAGGGACATGGAATAGGGACAGGGGACATGGAGCGGGGACAGGAGACATGAAACAGGGACAGGGGACATGGAACAGGGACAGGGGACATGGAACAGGGACAGGGGACACGGGGCTGGCCCGGGAGCGCGCTGCCCAGAGAGGCTGTGGATTCCTCACTCCCGGGAGTATCCAAGGCCAGCTTGGACGGACCCTCGGTGACTGAAGGGGCTCCAGGGGAGGGGGCACGGGAACGCAGTGACCCCCCCCCAGGGAATGCTGCTCCCAGCTGCAGCAGGGTGGGGGGATATGGAGAAACAATTCCTCGCTCTGGGAGGAGGCAAGGGATGGAAAGGACTCCCGGAGAAGCTGCAGCTGCCCCACCCCTGGCGTGTCCAAGGCCAGGCTGGATGAGTTTGGAGTTGGAAGGTTCCTCCTGCTCCAAGCCCAGCCTGCTCCTGCTCCCCCAGGTGAGCCCAGGTGATCCCACCCCATTCCAAGCTCTGTACCCACTTGTGGCTGGGCTCACAGCTGAACTCGTGCCTCTCCCAGTCCCTCCCAGTCCCATCCCAGCCCCATCCCAGTCCCCCCCAGCCCCATCCCAGTCCCATCCCAGTCCATCCCAGTCCCTCCCAGTGCTCCCAGTCACCAGCTGCAGCAGGCGCAGGCGCAGGCCCCGCTCAGGGGACGAGAAGAGCCGGACGAGGACGGGGACGATTCGCTCCTGGTACTCGGGGGGGTCCAGGACCTTCGCCACCTGGGGGAGCGGGGGGAGACCAGGGGGCTATGGGGGTCACTGGGGGGGATTTTGGGGGGGTCCCACCTGCAGCAGCAGGGGCAGGGAGGTTCTGGGTGAGATCGG
>NW_024502958.1:20288-31697 GCF_017590055.1 Onychostruthus taczanowskii
GGGGATGGGGGACTTGGAAGGGGGATGGGGGAACAGCATTCCCAGGGAAATTCGGGATTCCCCAGCCCTGGGGGATTTGGGAGCCCCCCTGAGCCTCTTCCTGGGCAATTCCAGGAGAATTCCAGAGCCTTTTCCAGGGAATTCTGGGAGAGCTGCAGAGGGGTTTGGGATGCAGGCTGGAGGGATGGCAAACAGGGAACGGCTTCCCATGGAAAACTGGGATTTTGGGATGGAATTCCCAGAGAACCCGGGCTGGAACATCCCAGGATAACCCTGGAGCTGCCCATGGAACGGGATCATCCCGGAGATGCCTTCCCTCCCAAACCACCCCGCAATTCCAGAACTTTCCCATTCCATGACCTGCCTCCAGGTAAATCTCAATTCCTGCATCCCGTCCTGTCCCATCCCAGTCCCTCCCATTCCATCCCAGTCCCATCCCAGTCCATCCCAGTGCTCCCAGTCCCATCCCAGTCCCATCCCAGTCCCATCCCAGTCCCTCCCAACCCCATCCCAGTCCCTCTCAGTCCCTCCCAGTCCCATCCCAGCCCCATCCCAGCCCCATCCCAGTCCCTCCCAGTCCCTCCCAGTCCGTACCCAGTTGAGGCTGGGCTCGCGGCTGAACTCGTGGCTCTTGGCGGCGCTGAAGTCGTAGTCGGGCCGGAAGGCCTCGTTCAGGGTGGCGATCAGGTAGAAGAGCGTCTTGCGGCTGCACGTGTCACTGAGCGGGCCCTCCCCCTGCCTGGGGGGACAACGGTGTCACCAGTGCCATCACAGTGTCACTGAGCGGGCCCTCCCCCTGCCTGGGGGGACAACGGTGTCACCAGTGCCATCACAGTGTCACTGAGCGGGCCCTCCCCCTGCCTGGGGGGACACCGGTGTCACCAGGGCCACCAGTGTCACCAGTGCCACCACAGTGTCACCACAGTGTCACCACAGTGTCACTGAGCGGGCCCTCCCCCTGCCTGGGGGGACAATGATGTCACCAGTGTCACCAGTGTCACCAGTGTCACCACAGTGTCACTGAGCGGGCCCTCCCCCTGCCTGGGGGGACAATGATGTCACCAGTGTCACCAGTGTCACCAGTGTGTCACCACAGTGTCACTGAGCGGGCCCTCCCCCTGCCTGGGGGGACAATGATGTCACCAGTGTCACCAGGGCCACCACAGTGTCACCACAGTGTCACTGAGCGGGCCCTCCCCCTGCCTGGGGGGACACCGGTGTCACCAGGGCCACCAGGGTCACCAGTGTCACCACAGTGTCACCACAGTGTCACTGAGCGGGCCCTCCCCCTGCCTGGGGTGACAGTGACGTCACCAGTGTCACCAGTGCCACCACAGTGTCACTGAGCGGGCCCTCCCCCTGCCTGGGGGGACAATGATGTCACCAGTGTCACCAGTGCCACCAGTGCCACCACAGTGCCACCATCCCAGTTTCCCAGTGCCCGCCATCCCAGTTTCCCAGTGCCCACCATCCCAGTTTCCCAGTGCCCACCATCCCAGTCCCCCAGTGCCCGCCATCCCAGTTTCCCATGCCCACAATCCTGGTTTCCCATGCCCACCATCCCAGTCCCCCAGTTTCCCAGTTTCCCAGTCCCCCGGTTCCCAGTTTCCCAGTGCCCACAATCCTGGTTTCCCATGCCCACCATCCCAGTCCCCCAGTTTCCCAGTTTCCCAGTCCCCCGGTTCCCAGTTTCCCAGTGCCCACAATCCTGGTTTCCCATGCCCACAATCCCAGTCCTAGTCCCCAGTCCCCGTTTCCCAATCCCCCAGTTCCCAGTCCCAGTCCCCAGTCCCAGTTGTCCCAGTTTCCCGTTCCCAGTCCCGTTCCCAGCTGTCCCAGCTGTCCCAGTTTGCCCAGTTCCCAGTTCCCAGTCCCAGTTTCCCAGTCCCAGCTGTCCCAGTTGCCCGGTCCCCAGCTGTCCTGGTCCCCATTCCCAGTCCTGTTCCAGCTGTCCCAGCTGTTCCAGTCCCATTTCCAGCTGTCCCAGTTTGCCCATTCCCAGCTGTCCCAGTTGTCCCAGTCCCAGCTGTCCCAGTTTGCCCAGTCCCGTTCCCAGTCCCAGTCCCATTCCCAGCTGTCCCAGTCCCGTTCCCAGCAGTCCCAGTTTCCCGTCCCAGTTTCCCGTTCCCAGTTTGTCCCATTCCGTTCCCAGCTGTCCCAGTTGTCCCAGTCCCCAGTCCCAGTCCCGTTCCCAGCAGTCCCAGTTTCCCGTCCCAGTTTCCCGTTCCCAGTTTGCCCAGTCCCGTTCCCAGCTGTCCCAGTCCCCATTCCCAGCAGTCCCAGCTGTCCCATTCCCGTTCCCAGTTTGCCCAGTCCCACTCCCAGCTGTCCCAGTTCCCATTCCCAGTCCCATTCCCAGCTGTCCCAGCTGTCCCAGTTTCCCATTCCCAGCTGTCCCAGTTCCCACTCCCAGTTGTCCCAGTTTCCCGTTCCCAGCTGTCCCAGTTTCCCGTTCCCCACCTGCCGGGGCTGAGGCCGGAGCTCTGGGGCGGGCTCAGGGCCTCGAGCGCGTGGGGCTGCCCCTCCTGGCAGAACTGCTTGAACAGCTGCTTGTCAATCCCAGCCAGCTTGCACGAGTAGCTCTCCATCCTGCGGGGTCCCAGAGATCCCAAAATCCCTCCAGGGATCCCAGAGACCCCAAACCCCCCAGGGGATCCCCAAACCCCCCAGGGGATCCCCAAACCCCCCAGGGGATCCCCAAACCCCCCAGGGGATCCCCAAACCCCCCAGGGGATCCCCAAACCCCCCAGGGGATCCCCAAACCCCCCAGGGGATCCCCAAACCCCCCAGGGGATCCCCAAACCCCCCAGGGGATCCCAGAGACCCCAAAACCCCCCAGGGGATCCTTGTCGATCCCGGCCAGCTTGCACGAGTAGCTCTCGATCCTGCGGGGTTCCCTGGAGGGATCCCAAAATCCCTCCAGGGAACCCCAAAATCCCTCCAGGGATCCCAGAGACCCCAAAACCCCCCAGGGGATCCTTGTCGATCCCGGCCAGCTTGCACGAGTAGCTCTCGATCCTGCGGGGTCCCAGAGATCCCAAAATCCCTCCAGGGAACCCCAGAAACCCCCCAGGGGATCCCCAAAACCCCACAGGGGATCCCCAAAACCCCCAGGGGATCCCCAAAACCCCCCAGGGGATCCTTGTCAATCCCAGCCAGCTTGCACGAGTAGCTCTCGATCCTGCGGGGTCCCAGAGATCCCAAAACCCCTCCAGGGAACCCCAGAAATCCCCCAGTGGATCCCCAAACCCCCAGGGGATCCCAGAAACCCCCCAGGGATCCCAGAGACCCCAAACCCCCCCAGAGGATCCCCCAACCCCCCCAGGGGATCCCAGAGACCCCAAAAATCCCCCAGGGGATCCCCAAAACCGCCCCAGAGATCCCAGAGACCCCAGAAACCCTCCCAGAGCCCCTCCCAGGGAATTCCAGGAGAATTCCAGAGCCTTTTCCAGGGCATTTCCGGGAGAGCTGCAGAGGGGTTTGGGATGCAGGCTGCAGGGACGGGAACCAGGGAACGGCTTCCCAGGGAAAACTGGGATTTTGGGATGGAATTCCCATCCCAGGCCAGGCTGGATCATCCTGGGATTTCGGGAGGTTCCCTGCCCGTGGAATGGTTGGAACGGGATGGATCCCAAAGATCCCTGCCCGGCCAAAGCATTCCAGGATCCCAGGGACAGGATCCCTGCAACAACCCAGGACAGCATTCCCAGATTCCCAGGGCAGAATTCCCAGACTCCAGAAACAGAATTCCCAGATTCCCAGAGTGTTTCCCAGGGCAGCAGTCCCAGGTTTCATGGGGGCGGAATTCCCAGATTCCAAGAGCTTTTCCAAGGACAGAATTCCCAGATTCCCGCGTTTCATGGGGACAAAATTCCCAGATTCCCAGGGGCAGCATTCCCAGACAATTCCCGGGGCAGCATTCCCAGAGCTTTTCCAGAGGCAGAATTCCCAGATTCCCAGGGCAGAGTTCCCAGATTCCCAGGGCAGAGTTCCCAGATTCCTTGAGCTTTTCCAGGGACAGAATTCCCACTCTCCCGGGGCAGCATTCCCAGGACAGAATTCCCGGTTTCCCAGAGCAGCATTCCCAGATTCCCTGAGCTTTTTCAGGGACAGAATTCCCAGATTCCCGGGGCAGCATTCCCAGATGATTCCCAGATACCCGGGGCAGCATTCCCACACTGTTCCTGCATTCCCAGGGCAGCATTCCCAATGATTCCCAGATCCCTGGGACAGCATTCCCGGCCTGCTCCCAGGGCAGCACTCCCAGGCTGTTCCTGCATTCCTGGGGCAACATTCCCAGATGATTCCCAGATCCCCGGGGCAGCATTCCCACACTGTTCCTGCATTCCCAGGGCAGCATTCCCAGGCTGTTCCTGCATTCCCAGGGCAGCATTCCCAGGCTGTTCCCAGGGCAGAATTCCCAGGCTGTTCCTAGGGCAGCACTCCCAGGCTGTTCCCAGGGGCAGCATTCCCAGACGATTCCCAAATCCCTGGGGCAGCACTGCCAGATGATTCCCAGGGCAGCATTCCCAGGGCAGCATTCCCAGGGCAGCCCCAGGGCAGCATTCCCAGATCCCGGGGGCAGCATTCCCAGACTGTTCCCAGGGCAGCATTCCCGGACGATTCCCAGATCCCCGGGTCAGTATTCCCAGGCTGTTCCTGCATTCCCGGGGCAGCATTCCCAGACAATTCCCAGATCCCCGGGCATTCCCAGGGGCAGCATTCCCAGACGATTCCCAAATCCCTGGGGCAGCACTGCCAGATGATTCCCAGGGCAGCATTCCCAGGGCAGCATTCCCAGGGCAGCATTCCCAGGCTGTTCCCAGGGCAGCATTCCCAGACTGTTCCTGGGTCAGAGTTCCCGGCCTGTTCCCAGGGCAGCATTCCCAGATCCCGGGGGCAGCATTCCCAGACTGTTCCCAGGGCAGCATTCCCGGACGATTCCCAGATCCCCGGGTCAGTATTCCCAGGCTGTTCCCAGGGCAGCATTCCTAGATCCCTGGGGCAGCATTCCCAGGCTGTTCCTGCATTCCCGGGTCAGCATTCCCAGACAATTCCCAGATCCTTGGGGCAGCATTCCCACACTGTTCCTGCATTCCCAGGGGCAGTATTCCCAGGCTGTTCCCGGGGCAGCACTCCCAAGCTGTTCCTGCATTCTCGGGGCAGCATTCCCAGACAATTCCCAGATTCCCGGGTCAGCATTCCCACACTGTTCCTGCATTCCCAGGGGCAGCATTCCCAGACAATTCCCAGATCCCCGGGTCAGCATTCCCAGACTGTTCCCGGGTCAGAGTTCCTGGCCTGTTCCCAGGGCAGCATTCCCAGATCCCCGGGGCAGCGTTCCCAGCCTGTTCCCAGGGCAGCATTCCCAGGCTGTTCCTGCATTCCCAGGGCAGCATTCCCAGATCCCCGGGGCAGCATTCCCAGGCTGATCCTGCATTCCCAGGGCAGCATTCCCACACTGTTCCTGCATTCCCAGGGCAGCATTCCCAGATCCCCAGGGCAGCATTCCCAGATCCCCAAGGCAGCATTCCCACACTGTTCCTGCATTCCCGGGGCAGCATTCCCAGGCTGTTCCTGCATTCCCCGGGTCAGCATTCCCAGGCTGTTCCTGGGTCAGCATTCCCAGATGATTCCCGCATTCCCAGACAATTCCCAGCTCCCCAAGGCAGCATTCCCAGGCTGTTCCCGGGGCAGCATTCCCAGGCTGTTCCTGCATTCCCAGGGCAGCATTCCCAGGCTGTTCCTGCATTCTCGGGGCAGCATTCCCAGGCTGTTCCTGCATTCCCAGGCTGTTCCTGCATTCCCAGGGGCAGCATTCCCAGACAATTCCCAGATCCCCGGGTCAGCATTCCCAGACTGTTCCCGGGTCAGAGTTCCTGGCCTGTTCCCAGGGCAGCATTCCCAGATCCCCGGGGCAGCGTTCCCAGCCTGTTCCCAGGGCAGCATTCCCAGGCTGTTCCTGCATTCCCAGGGCAGCATTCCCAGATCCCCGGGGCAGCATTCCCAGGCTGACCTGCCGATGATGTGCGCGTCGCCGGTCTCCACGGTCAGCTGGGAGTTGATGGCCTCGAAGCTCGAGTTCTCCAGCAGCTTCATCCTCCCCCGGCGGGGCCGCAGCCCCCGTGCAGCTCCTGCAGCTCCCCTGCAGCTCCCGTGCAGCTCCCGTGCAGCTCCCGTGCAGCAGCTGCAGCCCGGAGACAGCGGGGACGGGAACGTCAACTTCCCGGGAGAGGAGAGGGAACAGCGCGGGGAGAGGGGGAGAATGGGGATGGGGAAGGGAAGGGGAAGGGCAGGAATGGAATGGGGATGGGGAATGGGAATGGGAACAGCCCCCGTGCAGCTCCTGCAGCTCCCCTGCAGCTCCCGTGCAGCTCCCGTGCAACAGCTGCAGCCCGGAGACAGCGGGGACGGGAACGTCAACTTCCCGGGAGAGGAGAGGGAACAGCGCGGGGAGAGGGGGAGAATGGGGATGGGGAAGGGAAGGGGAAGGGCAGGAATGGAATGGGGATGGGGAATGGGAATGGGAATGGGAATGGGGAATGGGAATGGAGGGGGAGAATGGGAATGGGGATGGGGAATGGGGATGGGAATGGGGATGGGGAAGGGATGGGGAAGGGCAGGAATGGGAATGGGAATGGGAATGGGGAATGGGAATGGGAATGGGAATGGAAAATGGGAATGGGGATGAGGAATGGGAATGGGGATGGGGAATGGGAATGGGAATGGGAATGGAAAATGGGAATGGGGATGAGGAATGGGAATGGGGATGGGGAATGGGAATGGGAATGGGAATGGAAAATGGGAATGGGGATGAGGAATGGGAATGGGGATGGGGAATGGGAATGGGAATGGGAATGGGGAATGGGAATGGGGAATGGGGATGGGAATGGGATGGGGATGGGATGGGGATGGGAATGGAAAACGGGGAAAATGTGGGAATGGGGAAAAAAAGGAAAACAGAGAAATGGGAATGAAAGTGGAAATGGGAAAGGGGAAAATGCAGAAACGGGAATGGGAAAGGGGGAAAAGGCAGGAATGGGAATGGGAAAGGGGGAAAAGGCAGGAATGGGAATGGGAAAGGGGGAAAAGGCAGGAATGGGAATGGGAAAGGGGGAAAAGGCAGGAATGGGAATGGGAAAGGGGGAAAAGGCAGGAATGGGAATGGGAAAGGGGGAAAAGGCAGGAATGGGAATGGGAAAGGGGGAAAAGGCAGGAATGGGAATGGGAAAGGGGGAAAAGGCAGGAATGGGAATGGGAAAGGGGGAAAAGGCAGGAATGGGAATGGGAAAGGGGGAAAAGGCAGGAATGGGAATGGGAAAGGGGGAAAAGGCAGGAATGGGAATGGGAAAGGGGGAAAAGGCAGGAATGGGAATGGGAAAGGGGGAAAAGGCAGGAATGGGAATGGGAAAGGGGGAAAAGGCAGGAATGGGAATGGGAAAGGGGGAAAAGGCAGGAATGGGAATGGGAAAGGGGGAAAAGGCAGGAATGGGAATGGGAAAGGGGGAAAAGGCAGGAATGGGAATGGGAAAGGGGGAAAAGGCAGGAATGGGAATGGGAAAGGGGGAAAAGGCAGGAATGGGAATGGGAAAGGGGGAAAAGGCAGGAATGGGAATGGGAAAGGGGGAAAAGGCAGGAATGGGAATGGGAAAGGGGGAAAAGGCAGGAATGGGAATGGGAAAGGGGGAAAAGGCAGGAATGGGAATGGGAAAGGGGGAAAAGGCAGGAATGGGAATGGGAAAGGGGGAAAAGGCAGGAATGGGAATGGGAAAGGGGGAAAAGGCAGGAATGGGAATGGGAAAGGGGGAAAAGGCAGGAATGGGAATGGGAAAGGGGGAAAAGGCAGGAATGGGAATGGGAAAGGGGGAAAAGGCAGGAATGGGAATGGGAAAGGGGGAAAAGGCAGGAATGGGAATGGGAAAGGGGGAAAAGGCAGGAATGGGAATGGGAAAGGGGGAAAAGGCAGGAATGGGAATGGGAAAGGGGGAAAAGGCAGGAATGGGAATGGGAAAGGGGGAAAAGGCAGGAATGGGAATGGGAAAGGGGGAAAAGGCAGGAATGGGAATGGGAAAGGGGGAAAAGGCAGGAATGGGAATGGGAAAGGGGGAAAAGGCAGGAATGGGAATGGGAAAGGGGGAAAAGGCAGGAATGGGAATGGGAAAGGGGGAAAAGGCAGGAATGGGAATGGGAAAGGGGGAAAAGGCAGGAATGGGAATGGGAAAGGGGGAAAAGGCAGGAATGGGAATGGGAAAGGGGGAAAAGGCAGGAATGGGAATGGGAAAGGGGGAAAAGGCAGGAATGGGAATGGGAAAGGGGGAAAAGGCAGGAATGGGAATGGGAAAGGGGGAAAAGGCAGGAATGGGAATGGGAAAGGGGGAAAAGGCAGGAATGGGAATGGGAAAGGGGGAAAAGGCAGGAATGGGAATGGGAAAGGGGGAAAAGGCAGGAATGGGAATGGGAAAGGGGGAAAAGGCAGGAATGGGAATGGGAAAGGGGGAAAAGGCAGGAATGGGAATGGGAAAGGGGGAAAAGGCAGGAATGGGAATGGGAAAGGGGGAAAAGGCAGGAATGGGAATGGGAAAGGGGGAAAAGGCAGGAATGGGAATGGGAAAGGGGGAAAAGGCAGGAATGGGAATGGGAAAGGGGGAAAAGGCAGGAATGGGAATGGGAAAGGGGGAAAAGGCAGGAATGGGAATGGGAATGGGAATGGGAATGGGAATGGGAATGGGGGATGGGGAATGGGGAAAACGCAAAAACGGGAACGGGAAAAGAGGAAAAATGAAAAAATGTGAACGGGAAATGCGGAAAGGCAGGAATGGGAATGGGAAAATAGAGAAAATGAAAAAATGGGAATGGGAAAATAGAGAAAATGAAAAAATGGGAATGGGAAAGGGGGAAAAGGCAGGAATGGGAATGGGAAAAGAGAGAAAACAGAAAAATGGTAATGGAAATGGGAAAGGGAAATGGGAAAGGAGAAAATGCAAAAATGGGAAATGGGGAAAGGCAGGAATGGGAATGGGAAAAGAGAGAAAATGAAAAAATGGGAATGGGGAAGGGAATGGGGAAGGGGGAAAGGCAGAAATGGGAATGGGAAACAGGGAAAATGCAGGAATGGGAATGGGAAATGGAACCAGGAAATGGGGAAAAGGCAAAAATGGGAATGGGAAAATAAAGAAAATGAAAAAATGAGAATGGGAATGGGGAAGAGGAAAGGCAGGAATAGGAATGGGAAAAGAGAGAAAAATGCAAAAATGGGAATAGAAATGGGAAAGGGGAAAAGAAACAAAATCCAAAAATGGGAATGGGAAAGGGAATGGGAAATGGGGAAAATGCAGGAATGGGAATGTGAAAAAAATGGAAAATGCAGAAATGGGAATGAAAGTGGAAATGGCAAAGGGGAAAATGCAGAAATTGGAATGAAAAAGGTGAAAGGAAAGGAAGGGAATGCAGAAACGGGAATGGGAAAGGGAAAAGACAAAAAGTGAGAAAACGCAAAAATGGGAAAGAAAACGAAGACGAGAAAGAGAAAATACAGAAATGGGGAAAGGAAAAGGAGAAAGGGGAAAATGCAGGAACGGGAAAGAAAACCGGGAAGGAAAAAAAAGCAAAGAAAGAGAAAAGCAAAGGAGGAGGAGGAGGAGGAGGAAGAGGAGCTTCAGGCGGAGCTGGCAGCGCCACCGCAAAGGGGGAAACGGCGACAGGCGGGGGGGGAGAGGCAGGGAGGGAGGAGGAAGAAAACCAGGAGGAAAAAGAGGAGGAAAAGGAGGAAAAAAACGGGAAAAGAACGCGGAAAACTCTGCCCCGGTCCCGGGGGCGCCACAGGAAGTGACATCCGGGGGGGGAGAGCCGGGAGGGACCCCGGGATTGACACGGGAGGAACCGGGATTGACACGGGAGGGACCGGGATTGACCCGGGATTGTCCCCTGGGATTGTCCCGGGAGGGATCCCGGATTGACCCGGGAGGAACCGGGATTGTCCTGGGAGGAACCGGGAGGGACCCGGGATTGTCCCGGGATTGTCCCCTGGGATTGTCCCGGGAGGAACCGGGATTGTCCCCGGATTGTCCCCAAGGGATTGTCCTGTGATTGTCACCCCCGGCCAGGGACAGGGACAGGGGACAGGGACAGGGACAGGGACAGGGACAGGGACAGGGACACGTCCATGGGGGGCTCAGGACCCCGGGGGTGACCAGGGGACCCAAAGGTGTCCCGGGGGCGACCTGGGGACGCCGGGGGTGACCAGGCTCTCCCAGTGGGTCAGGGGGTGACCCGAGCCTGTGGTGACCCCATGGTGACCCCGCTGTCCCCATCTCTGTCCCCTCCTGTCCCGTCCCTGTGTCCCTGTGTCCCTGTCCCTGTGTCCCCATCCCTGTCCCTGTCCGTCCCCGTGTCCCTGTGTCCCTGTTCCTCTGTCCCCTGTGTCCCCCTGTCCTTGTCCCTGTCCCTGTCCCCTCCGTGTCCCTGTCCCCCTGTCCCTGTCCGTGTTTCTCTGTCCCTGTCCATGTCCCCCTGTCCCCCTGTCCCTGTCCCCCTCTCCCCGTTACCTGCCCTCACCAGGGCCGTTCCCACAGGAGGTGCTGCTCTGGCTCACGGACCTGCAGAAGGAGCTGGGCAAGGACGTCTATCCCTGTCCCCTGTCCCCTGTCCCTGTCCCTGTCCCCCTGTCCCTGTCCCTGTCCCTGTCCCTGTCCCTGTCCCTGTCCCCAGGCGCTGGCAGAGTGTGACCTGCGGGACGTTTCGTACCGCGTGTGCGGCCCCGCCAGCCACGAGCTGCAGCTGCCAGCCCTGGGGACAGCCCTGGGGACAGCCCTGGGGACATCAGCAGGGACAGCGGGGACAGCAGGGACAGCGGGGACAGCAGAGGTGGGAGCGGTGGCACTGCGGTTCCCCGAGGAGCGCGAGGCCCAGCAGTGGTGGACGGTGCTGAGCAGCTCCCTCAGGGAGGCACGCAGAGGTGGGACATGGGGACATTGGGGACATTGGGGGTACACTGGGGACATTGGGGACACTGGGGACACTGGGGACATTGGGGACACTGGGGACACTGGGGACATTGGGGACACTGGGGACACTGGGGACATTGGGGACACTGGGGACACTGGGGACATTGGGGACACTGGGGACACTGGGGACATTGGGGACACTGGGGACACTGGGGACATTGGGGACACTGGGGACACTGGGGACATTGGGGACACTGGGGACACTGGGGACATTGGGGACACTGGGGACACTGGGGACATTGGGGACACTGGGGACACTGGGGACATTGGGGACACTGGGGACACTGGGGACATTGGGGACACTGGGGACATTGTGGGGACATTGAGGACATTGTGGGGACATCGGGGACATTGGGGACACGGGGCAGAGCAGCTCCCCCAGGGAGGCACGCAGAGGTGGGACATG
>NW_024502959.1:0-567 GCF_017590055.1 Onychostruthus taczanowskii
GGCTGCCGGGGCCGTCCTGCCCGGGACTGGGATGCTCTACGTGTTTGGGGGTCTGTTTAAGGGAAATTTTGGGGGTTTTGGGCAAAAATGGGGGGAAAGAGGGGAAAAAGGGGAAAAAATGGGGAAAAAATTGGGGGAAAATGGGGGAACAATGGGGGAAAATGGTGCAAAATGGGGGAAAAATGGGGAAAAAAGGGTGAAAAATGGGGAAAAATAAGGAAAAATTGGGAAAAAAGGGAAATAATGGAGGTGGAGAATGGGAAAAATGAGCGAAGATGGGGAAAAATAAGGAAAAATTGTGAAAAATGGGGGAGAAATGAGAAAAAATGGGGGTTTTGGGGGGCTTTGAGGGGATTTTTGGGGGGATTTTTTGGTTTTTTTTTTTTTGGGGGATGGATTTAGGGGATTTGGGGGAATTTGGGGAGGGGTCCTGAGCGTGTCCCCCTCCCCAGGACTGGACCTGAACGAGGCCCTGGGGGATCTGGTCAGGTACAACTTCAGCTCCAACCGCTGGGAACGGATCCCTGAGACCCCCGGGAGCCCTGTCCCGGTGAGACCCCTCCCCAA
>NW_024502961.1:0-560 GCF_017590055.1 Onychostruthus taczanowskii
ACAGAGATATGGAGAGGTTCCTACAGGATTAAAAAAAGTTTAAATTTTGGTTTAAAAACCTCATTTTTAGCTGTTGATGCCTCTGAAATTAAATTAATTCCCTTTTATCTGCAGCGATAAATTTAAATTTTTTGTATTTCCAAACTATTTCCTCCCTGTTGTCTGGAGAAAGTTTAACAGCAGTTTGGGACTGAATTATTGTGACTGGTTTGAACCAAAAATCTCAAAACTGTGGTAGGGATGTGAAGTAGGAAAATGGGATAAAAATTCATTATTAATTAGGTGAAAATTCCTTTTAAAATAGGAATTTTGTCTGTTCTACCTCAGTGATTTAAATAGGAAAAAAAGAGAAATTCCAAGTGAATCCAGGCTACAAAAGGGGCTTGAAAATCCCCTTAAATATTATTAATGGGCTTCCATCAGCTGGTGATAGAAAAAATGAGTTTTTATGGATTTTAATTGAAGGAATAAGTTTAATTTAGGAATATTTGAAACCCAGGCTGGGTGTAGAGGACGCCACCTGAGTAATTTGTAAAAACACTTTTGTGGTTTTTGTAACA
>NW_024502962.1:0-567 GCF_017590055.1 Onychostruthus taczanowskii
GTTTGGGGGATTTTGGGGTTTTTGGGCTCAGTTGGGGGGTTTGGGGGGGGTTTTGGGTTATTTGGGGAGGGGTTTTTGGGGTTTTTTGGTGATTTGGGTTTTTTTTTGTTTTTTGGGGGGTGTTTTGGTGATTTGGGGGATTTTGGAGTGATTTGGGGTTTTTTTTGGGGCGTTTTTTGGTAATTTGGGATTTTTTTGGGTGATTTGGGTTTTTTGGGTTTTTTTGGGTGTTTTTGGGGCGTTTTTGGGTAATTTGGGAGTGGGTTTTTTGGTGATTAATGACATTTTGGTTTTTTTGGGGTTTTTTGGGGTTTTTTGGGTAATTTGGGGGTTTTGGGGGTGATTTTGGGGTTTTTTTGGGTTTTTTGGAGTTTTTTGGGTAATTTGGGAGTGGGTTTTTATAGGATTTTTTGGGGCATTTTGGGTTTTTTTGGATTTTTTGGGGCATTTTTGGGTAATTTGGGGAGGGTTTTTTTGGGGTTTTTTGGGTGATTTGTTTTTTTTTTGGTTTTTTGAGGCGTTTTTGGGTAATTTGGGGAGGGGTTTTTTTGTGATTTGGGTTTTTTT
>NW_024502963.1:0-567 GCF_017590055.1 Onychostruthus taczanowskii
TTTGGGAGGAGGGTGGGGGGCCCAAAACCTCTTTGAGGAGTTTCTTTGGGGACCCTGTGCAGGTTGGGGGGCTCAGGACCCCACTGGGACCCCGTGGAGGGCAGGGTGGGGGTCCCAAAATCTCTTTGGGAGGAGGGTGGGGGGCCCAAAACCTCTTTGAGGAGTTTCTTTGGGGACCCTGTGCAGGTTGGGGGGCTCAGGACCCCACTGGGACCCCGTGGAGGGCAGGGTGGGGGTCCCAAAATCTCTTTGGGAGGAGGGTGGGGGGTCCTGGGGCATCATTTGGGGCAGGACTAGGGGATTCAGGATCTCACTGGTGGCATTTTGGGGTGTGGGGACCCCACGAGGGGCAGGTTGAGGGTCCTGAGACATCGTTCAGGGCAGGCTGGGAGGTCTGGGGACCCCGCGGGGCACAAGTTGGGGTCCCGGGTCTCCGCTGGGGGGGGGAGGTCCCCCAGGGGCTGACCCCCACGTCCCTCCCCACAGGTGTGTGGGGCCGCTGCTGCGGGACTGCCTGGGGGACACCCTGCCCGTGTCCAGGTACCGCGGGGGGGGTTGGGGACATCC
>NW_024502964.1:0-567 GCF_017590055.1 Onychostruthus taczanowskii
CCCCACCAGATTTGTTCATTCAGCACCTTTGGAGTCTCCTAAAAATTCACTTTCCCCAGCCCAGCTTTCCCCGTTAAACCAATTTTTACAGCACTGTTCCCCCCAGTAAATTTTGTGCAAACTTGGGAATGCTTTTGGAAACCAGGACCCCACTGGTGCAAACACTGAGCCCCATCTGGGAATCTGGGGTGTCTTTCCTTGGATTTGGGGGGCTTTTTGCAGACCTGGGACCCCTTTTTGGGAAGCTGGGATCTTTTTGGGGAACCTTTGGAACTGTCCTTAAGTTTTGGGGCCCTTTTAGTGGAACAGGGCTCCTTTTTGTTAAACCTGGGACCCTTTTTAGGGACTCTGGTGTCCCTTTTAGGGAGCCTGAGGTGTCTTTTTTCAACCCTGGAACCCCATTTTTGGAACATGGACCTTTTTTCTCACATTTGGGGAGGAGAATTGTCAATCAGGACTCATTTTGTTAAACTTTGGGGTTGCTTTTGTTAAACCTGGGACCCCTCTTTGGCAGCCTTGGACCCCTTTTAGGGAACCTGGGGTGTCTTTTTGCACCCCTGGGACCTC
>NW_024502965.1:0-567 GCF_017590055.1 Onychostruthus taczanowskii
CCCCCAAATTCCCCGGATCCATCCCAGTCTCACATCCAAGAAATTGTCCAGCAGCGTGGGGTCCTTGTTGATGATCAGCTCCTGCACCTGGGGACACACGCGGGGACACGTGGGGACACGAGGGGACATTGAGGGGACAAGTGGGAACAAGAAGGGACACGTGGGGACATGTGGGGACAGGAGGGGACAGGTGGGGACAGGTGGGGACAGGTGAGGACACGAGGGGACACGTGGGGACATTTGGGGACACGTGGGGACAGGAGGGGACACGTGGGGACATGTGGGGACATTGGGGGGACATGAGGGGCACATGGGGACACGAGGGGCACATGGGGACACACGGGGACACACGGGGACATGAGGGAACATTGGGGGGACAGGAGGGGACAGGAGGGGACAGGTGGGAACAAGAAGGGACACGAGGGGACACGCGGGGACACAAGGGGACACAGGGAACACGAGGGGACAGGAGGGGACATGAGGGGACAGGTGGAGACATGTTGGGACAGGAGGGGACAGGTGGGGACACAAGGGGACACAAGGGGACACAGGGGACAGGTGGGGACA
>NW_024502966.1:0-567 GCF_017590055.1 Onychostruthus taczanowskii
AATGGGGCAGAAGTACATTCTAACTAAGGGAAACAAGAAAGAAGCATCACTCCGTGCTTGCACCGGTGATGGACTCTCCCTGTTGGTGTTTGTGTGGGGGTTAGAATCCCTCTGAGCAAAGGGTTGTGACTTGCTTTTAATACCCCTGGTAGTTTTTCTGTGAACTTTTCCAGTTGCCTCTTAAATTCACATGACATAGTAGCATGGACAGCAGCCTGTGACAAGGGGTTCCACTGGCTGGTGACATGTTTTATGTTTTGGACCCCCTGTGATACCTGTGAGCCAAACAGCTGCTGCTTGGATTTGGTATTCCACAGTTCTGTCATGGAATGAGACAGCAAGCCCAATCTGTTCATTTCCTTGCACCTGTATGAGATTCACAGACCATTTGTAGTGGAAGCAGAGTCTTTTGTCATCTTCAGGTTGTTGAGGTATATAGAATTTTTGGAGGAAAACATACGAAGTTTGTAGCAATTTGCTGAATTACTTAATGCCACTTTGAAAAGATGTTTCAAAAAGACATCTAGACATTTTCAGGTAAGGCTGAATGTTCTGTTACTGCATGTA
>NW_024502967.1:0-567 GCF_017590055.1 Onychostruthus taczanowskii
GGTATTAATATTAGCATTACTGGTATTGGTATTGGTATTAGTAGTGATATTATAAGTCTATTAATTGGGGTAATTAATAGGGGTCAGACAGAGTTGGTGTCACTTATGTCATATTATTATTAATATTAGCAGTACTAGTAGCATTCGTGTTAGTAGTATTAGTGTTGGCATTAATATTAGTATTATTAGTATTGGTAGCAGTAGTAATATTATTATTCTGTTAATTGGGGTAATTAATAGGGGTCAGACAGAGTTGGTGTCACTTATGTCATATTATTATTAATATTAGCAGTACTAGTAGCATTCGTGTTAGTAGTATTAGTGTTGGCATTAATATTAGTATTATTAGTATTGGTAGCAGTAGTAATATTATTATTCTGTTAATTGGGGTAATTAATAGGGGTCAGACAGAGTTGGTGTCACTTATGTCATATTATTATTAATATTAGCAGTACTAGTAGCATTCGTGTTAGTAGTATTAGTGTTGGCATTAATATTAGTATTATTAGTATTGGTAGCAGTAGTAATATTATTATTCTGTTAATTGGGGTAATTAATAGGGGTCAG
>NW_024502968.1:0-567 GCF_017590055.1 Onychostruthus taczanowskii
TTTGAGGGGTTTTGGGTGAAATTTGGGGGGTTTTGGGTAAAATTTGGGGGAATTTCGGCAAAATTTGGGTGGTTTTGGGTGAAAATTTGGGGATTTTGGGGGGGATTCGGGGGATTTTGGGACGATTTTGGGAGGTTTTGGGGGAGATTTGGGGGAATTTCGGCGAAATTCGGGGGGGTTTCGGTGAAAATTTTGGGGTTTTGGGTGAAATTCGGGTGGTTTTGGGGAAAATTTGGGGGAATTTCGGCAAAATGGGTGGTGGTGGTGAGGTTTTGGGGGAGATTCGGGGGAATTTCAGTGAAATTTGGGGGATTTTGGTGAAAAATCGAGGGGGTTGAGGGAGATTTTGGGAGGTTTGGAGCGAAATTTGGGGGATTTTGGGGGAAATTTGGGGGATTTTTGCCAAAATTCCGAAGATTTTGAGGCAAATTCGCGGGGACTGAGGGAGATTTGGAGAGATTTGGGGCAAAATTTGGGGGGATTTCAGCAAAATTTGGGGGGCTCGAGGGCGATTTTGGGGCTTTTCGGGCGAAATTTGGGGGATTTTGGGGCGAATTTGGAGGATTT
>NW_024502969.1:0-1403 GCF_017590055.1 Onychostruthus taczanowskii
CTCCTCCTCCTCTCCCTCCTCCTCCTCCATCCATCTCCATTATCTTCCTCCTCCTCCTCCTCTCCCTCCTCTTCCTCCTTCACCTTCCTCCACCTCCTCCTTCTCCCTTTCCTCCTCCTCCTCCACATCCATCCACCTTCATCATCTTCGTCGCTCCCTTTCCTTTCCCTCCTCTTCCTCCTCCTCCTTCTCTTCCTCTTCCTCCTTCTCTTCCTCCTCTTCTTGCTCCTCTCCCTCCTCTTCCTCCTCTCTTTCCTCTTCCTCCTCCTCCTTCTCCTCCTCCTCTTCCTCCACATCCATGCTGCCCGGCGCAGGCCCCGCAGAGCCCCCTGGCCGCCGCCGCCGTCGCCGTCACGGTCACAGCGCCGTCACCTGCCAGGCTCACCTGCAGCCCCGCCCAGGTGAGCAGCACCTGCCGCTGCCCCGCCCGGCGCCGCACCTGCACCCGGCCCCCCGCCACAGACAGCGGCAGGCGCAGGCGGCGGCCGGACACCTGCGGACAGGTGAGACACACCTGGTCAGGTGAGACACACACCTGGGACAGGTGGGACACACACCTGGTCAGGTGAGACACACACCTGGGACAGGTGAGACACACACCTGCGGACAGGTGAGACACACACCTGGTCAGGTGAGACACACCCGGGACAGGTGAGACACACCTGTGGCCAGGTGTCACACCTGGGACAGAGACACACCTGAGACAGGGACACACCTGGGACTGGGACACACCCGGGAGGCACACACCTGGTCAGGTGAGACCCACCTGGGACAGGTGGGACATGCCTGAGACATGTGAGACACACCTGCGGACAGGTGAGACACACCTGGTCAGGTGAGACACACACCTGGGACAGGTGGGACACACCTGGTCAGGTGAGACACACACCTGGGACATGTGAGACACACACCTGGGACATGTGAGACACACCTGGTCAGGTGAGACACACCTGGTGAGACACCCAGGACAGGTGAGACACACCTGGTGAGACACACACCTGGGACAGGTGAGACACACACCTGCGGACAGGTGAGACACACACCTGGTCAGGTGAGACACACCCGGGACAGGTGAGACACACCTGTGGCCAGGTGTCACACCTGGGACAGAGACACACCTGAGACAGGGACACACCTGGGACTGGGACACACCCGGGATACACCTGTGTCCAGGTGTCACACCTGGGAATGAGACACACCTGGTGCACACCTGTGGGCAGGTGTCACACCTGGGACTGGGACAGGGACACACCTGGGGCAGGGACACACCTGGGACAGGGACACACCTGGGACTGAGACAGGGACACACCCGGGACAGGGACACACCTGGGACTGGGACACACCTGGGGCAGGGACAGGGACACACCCGGGACAGGGACAGGGACACACCCGGGACAGGGACA
>NW_024502969.1:2334-14088 GCF_017590055.1 Onychostruthus taczanowskii
CTCACCTGTGGCACAGGTGCCCCCCCAGCCCCTCACCTGTCCCCCCCGGTGCCTCACCTGTCCCCCCCGGTGCCTCACCTGTGGCACAGGTGCGCTGCCCGGCGCAGGCCCCGCAGAGCCCCCTGGCCGCCGCCGCCGTCGCCGTCACGGTCACGGCGCCGTCACCTGCCAGGCTCACCTGCAGCCCCGCCCAGGTGAGCAGCACCTGCCGCTGCCCCGCCCGGCGCCGCACCTGCACCCGGCCCCCCGCCACAGACAGCGGCAGGCGCAGGCGGCGGCCGGACACCTGCGGACAGGTGAGACACACCTGGTCAGGTGAGACACACACCTGGGACAGGTGAGGCACACTTGGTGAGACACACCTGGTCAGGTGAGACACACACCTGGTCAGGTGAGAGACACCTGGGACAGGTGAGGGACAGGTGAGAAACGACATGTGAGACACACCTGGTCAGGTGAGACACACACCTGGGACAGGTGAAACACACACCTGGGACAGGTGAGGCACACACCTGGTCAGGTGAGACACACCTGGGACAGGTGGGACATGCCTGAGACATGTGAGACACACCTGGTCAGGTGAGACACACACCTGGGACAGGTGGGACACACCTGGTCAGGTGAGACACACACCTGGGACATGTGAGACACACACCTGGGACATGTGAGACACACCTGGTCAGGTGAGACACACCTGGTGAGACACCCAGGACAGGTGAGACACACCTGGTGAGACACACACCTGGGACAGGTGAGACACACACCTGCGGACAGGTGAGACACACACCTGGTCAGGTGAGACACACCCGGGACAGGTGAGACACACCTGTGGCCAGGTGTCACACCTGGGACAGAGACACACCTGAGACAGGGACACACCTGGGACTGGGACACACCCGGGATACACCTGTGTCCAGGTGTCACACCTGGGAATGAGACACACCTGGTGCACACCTGTGGGCAGGTGTCACACCTGGGACTGGGACAGGGACACACCTGGGACTAGGACACTCCCGGGATACACCTGTGTCCAGGTGTCACACCTGGGAATGAGACACACCTGGTGCACACCTGTGGGCAGGGGTCACACCTGGGACTGGGACAGGGACACCCCTGGGGCAGGGACACACCTGGGACTAGGACACTCCCGGGATACACCTGTGTCCAGGTGTCACACCTGGGAATGAGACACACCTGGTGCACACCTGTGGGCAGGGGTCACACCTGGGACTGGGACAGGGACACCCCTGGGGCAGGGACACACCTGGGACTAGGACACTCCCGGGATACACCTGTGTCCAGGTGTCACACCTGGGAATGAGACACACCTGGTGCACACCTGTGGGCAGGGGTCACACCTGGGACTGGGACAGGGACACCCCTGGGGCAGGGACACACCTGGGACTAGGACACTCCCGGGATACACCTGTGTCCAGGTGTCACACCTGGGAATGAGACACACCTGGTGCACACCTGTGGGCAGGTGTCACACCTGGGACTGGGGCAGGGACACACCTGGGACTGAGACACACCTGGGGCAGGGACACACCCGGGACACGCCCCTGGCCAGGTGCCCCACCTGGCGCAGGTGCCGCACTCACCCTGGCCGTGGTCCCCTCTCCGTGCCGCAGCTCCACCTGGAACCCGTCTCCGGCCACCGTCAGGCGCGCGAAGGCGGAGCCCACCTGGCCGGAGAGCCGCACCTGCAGCGCAGGTGAGCCCGCGCAGGCGGCCACCAGCGGGCAGGTGAGCGGCGGCCGCCAGGTGCGGCCGTCGAAGGCGCGGAAGCGGCGCCGGCTCAGCACGTGGCACACGAGGGGCGGGGCCGGCGCGCAGGTGGGGACGCAGGTGCGGCCGGGTGGGCAGGGCGGGGCCTGGCAGGTGGATCCGGGCGGGCAGGTGAGGTCCTGGCAGGTCAGAGCCACAGGGACACACCTGGGCGTGGTTCTGTCCATTCTACAGGTGGATCCAGGTGGGCAGGTGAGGTCCTGGCAGGTCATTGTGATGGGGACACACCTGGGCGTGGCTCCGTCCATCCGACAGGTGGATCCAGGTGGGCAGGTGAGGTCCTGGCAGGTCAGAGCCACAGGGACACACCTGGGCGTGGTTCTGTCCATTCTACAGGTGGATCCGGGCGGGCAGGTGAGGTCCTGGCAGGTCAGAGTCGCGGGAACACACCTGGGCGTGGTTCTGTCCATTCTACAGGTGGATCCGGGTGGGCAGGTGAGGTCCTGGCAGGTCATTGTGATGGGGACACACCTGGGCGTGGTTCTGTCCATCTGACAGGTGGATCCAGGCGGGCAGGTGAGGTCCTGGCAGGTCATTGTGGTGGGGACACACCTGGGCGAGGTTCTGTCCATCCGACAGGTGGATCCGGGCGGGCAGGTGAGGTCCTGGCAGGATGGGGCTTTGGAGACACACCTGGGGGACATTTTCTCCATCCGACAGGTGGATCCAGGTGGGCAGGTGAGGGCCTGGCAGGATGGGGCCTTGGAGACACACCTGGGGGACATTCTCTCCATCCGACAGGTGGATCCGGGCGGGCAGGTGAGGTCCTGGCAGGTCAGAGCCATGGGGACACACCTGGGGTTTGATTTCTCCATCTGGCAGGTGGATCCGGGGGGGCAGGTGAGGTCCTGGCAGGTCATTGTGATGGGGACACACCTGGGCGTGGTTCTGTCCATCCGACAGGTAGATCCAGGTGGGCAGGTGAGGCCCTGGCAGGTCATTGTGATGGGGACACACCTGGGCGTGGTTCTGTCCATCCGACAGGTAGATCCAGGTGGGCAGGTGAGGCCCTGGCAGGTCATTGTGATGGGGACACACCTGGGCGTGGTTCTGTCCATCCGACAGGTAGATCCAGGTGGGCAGGTGAGGCCCTGGCAGGTCATTGTGATGGGGACACACCTGGGCGTGGTTCTGTCCATCCGACAGGTAGATCCAGGTGGGCAGGTGAGGGCCTGGCAGGTCAGAGCCACAGGGACACACCTGGGGTCTGATTTCTCCATCCGACAGGTGGATCCAGGTGGGCAGGTGAGGTCCTGGCAGGTCAATTTGATGGGGACACACCTGGGCGTGTTTCTGTCCATCCGACAGGTAGATCCAGGTGGGCAGGTGAGGTCCTGGCAGGTCAGAGCCGTGGGGACACACCTGGGCGTGGTTCTGTCCATCTGACAGGTGGATCCGGGTGGGCAGGTGAGGTCCTGGCAGGTCAATTTGATGGGGACACACCTGGGCGTGTTTCTGTCCATCCGACAGGTAGATCCAGGTGGGCAGGTGAGGTCCTGGCAGGTCAGAGCCATGGGGACACACCTGGGGTTTGATTTCTCCATCTGGCAGGTGGATCCGGGTGGGCAGGTGAGGTCCTGGCAGGTCATTGTGATGGGGACACACCTGGGCATGGCTCCATCTATCCGACAGGTGGATCCGGGTGGGCAGGTGAGGTCCTGGCAGGTCAGTTTGATGGGGACACACCTGGGCATGGCTCCGTCCATCTGACAGGTGGACCCAGGTGCACACTGGACGCTGTCACAGGAGCCCACCTTGGGGACACACCTGGGCCAGCCCTGCAGCACCTGGCAGGTGGCACCTGGCTCGCAGGTGACGTCGGAGCAGGACAGGGCGGGGACAGCGCGGACCCTCCGTGGGCAGCGCTGGCCCCGGCAGGACAGCGGGGCTCGGACACACTGCGGCCACCCCGCGGTCACCTGGCACCTGGTGGCCTTGGGACACCGGACGTCGCGGCAGGATGGCGCCATGATGGACGTCTTGGCCTGGACACACTGGGGATGACCACTGACCATGTGACACGTGGTGTCCTGGGGACAGTGGAGGTCACTGCAGGATGGTGGCCTTGGGGACACCTTGGTGGGGACACACCTTGGCCACCCACTGACCATGTGACACGTGGTGTCCTTGGCACACTGGACATCCTGACACGATGGTCGCTGATGGACACACTGCGGCCACCCGGGACACACTGGGGATGGCCACTGACCATGTGGCACGAGGTGTCCTGGGGACAGCGGACATCATGGCAGGATGGTTGGTGATGGACACACTGCGGCCACCCATCGGTCATCTTACACGTGAGACCTTGGGGACAGTGGAGGTCACTGCAGGACGGTCTCGTTGGGGACACCTTAGTGGGGACACACCTTGGCCACCCCGCGATGACCTGGCACACGTGGTCTTTCTGGCACTGGACATCGTGACATGATGGACGCTGATGGACACACTGCGGCCACCCATCGGTCACCTGGCAGGAGGTGTCCTTGGGACACTGGACGTCACTGCAGGAAGGTCTCCTTGGGGATACTTTGGTGGGGACACACCTTGGCCAACCCCTGACCATGTGACACGTGGTGTCCTTGGTACAGTGGACATCGTGACAGGAGGGAGAGTCATGGACACACTGCGGCCACCCATCGGTCACCTGGCACCTGGTGCCCTGGGGACAGTGGACATCACGGCAGGACGGTCTCCTGATGGACGTCTTGGTGGGGACACACTGGGGATGGCCACTGACCATGTGACACGTGGTGTCCTGGGGACAGCGGACATCATGGCAGGATGGTGGCCTTGGGGACACCTTGGTGGGGACACACTGAGGCCATCCATTGATCATGTGACACAGGGAGCCCTTCTGGCACTGGACATCCCGGCAGGAGGGTGGGTGATGGACACACTGCGGCCACCCGTCGGTCATCTTACACCTGGTTCCTTGTGGACAGTGGAGGTCACTGCAGGAAGCTCTCCTGATGGACACCGTTGTCTGGACACACCGTGGCCACCCACTGACCATGTGACACGTGGTGTCCTGGGGACAGTGGAGGTCACTGCAGGAAGCTCTCCTGATGGACACCGTTGTCTGGACACACCGTGGCCACCCACTGACCTTGTGGCACATTGTCCCCTTCTGGCACTGGACATCCCGGCAGGAGGGTGGGTGATGGACACACTGCGGCCACCCATCGGTCATCTTACACCTGGTTCCTTGTGGACAGTGGAGGTCACTGCAGGAAGCTCTCCTGATGGACACCGTTGTCTGGACACACCGTGGCCACCCACTGACCTTGTGGCACATTGTCCCCTTCTGGCACTGGACATCCCGGCAGGATGGAGAGTAGTGGACACACTGCGGCCACCCGTCGGTCACCTGGCACCTGGTGCCCTGGGGACAGGGGAGGTCACTGCAGGAAGGTCTCCTTGGGGATACTTTGATGGGGACACACTTTGGCCACCCACTGACCATGTGACACGTGGTGTCCTGGGGACAGTGGACATCGTGACAGGAGGGTGGGTGATGGACACACTGCGGCCACCCATCGGCCATCTTGCAGGAGGTGTCCTTGGGGCACTGGACATCACGGCAGGACGGTCTCCTGAGGGACGTCTTGGTGGGGACACACCTGGGATGACCACTGACCATGTGACACGTGGTGTCCTTGGGGCACTGGACATCCCGGCAGGAGGGTGGCCTTGGGGACACCTTGGTGGGGACACACCTCGGCCACCCACTGACCATGTGACACATTGTCCCCTTCTGGCACTGGACATCCTGGCAGGATGGTTGGTGGTGGACACACTGCGGCCACCCGTTGGTCATCTTGCAGGAGGTGTCCTTGGGGTACAGTGGACATCGTGACACGACCGTGAGTGATGGACACACTGCGGCCACCCATCGGTCACCTGGCACCTGGTGCCCTGGGGACAGTGGAGGTCCCGGCAGGATGGTGGCCTTGGGGACACCTTGGTGGGGACACACCTTGGCCACCCACTGACCATGTGACACGTGGTGTCCTTGGGGCACTGGACATCCCGGCAGGAGGGTGGCCTGGGGGACACCTTGGTGGGGACACACCTTGGCCACCCACTGACCATGTGACACGTGGTGTCCTTGGGGCACTGGACATCCCGGCAGGAGGGTGGCCTGGGGGACACCTTGGTGGGGACACACCTTGGCCACCCACTGACCATGTGACACGTGGTGTCCTTGGGGCACTGGACATCCCGGCAGGAGGGTGGCCTGGGGGACACCTTGGTGGGGACACACCTTGGCCACCCACTGACCATGTGACACGTGGTGTCCTTGGGGCACTGGACATCCCGGCAGGAGGGTGGCCTGGGGGACACCTTGGTGGGGACACACCTTGGCCACCCACTGACCATGTGACACGTGGTGTCCTTGGGGCACTGGACATCCCGGCAGGAGGGTGGCCTGGGGGACACCTTGGTGGGGACACACCTTGGCCACCCACTGACCATGTGACACGTGGTGTCCTTGGGGCACTGGACATCCCGGCAGGAGGGTGGCCTGGGGGACACCTTGGTGGGGACACACCTTGGCCACCCACTGACCATGTGACACGTGGTGTCCTTGGGGCACTGGACATCCCGGCAGGAGGGTGGCCTGGGGGACACCTTGGTGGGGACACACCTTGGCCACCCACTGACCATGTGACACGTGGTGTCCTTGGGGCACTGGACATCCCGGCAGGAGGGTGGCCTGGGGGACACCTTGGTGGGGACACACCTTGGCCACCCACTGACCATGTGACACGTGGTGTCCTTGGGGCACTGGACATCCCGGCAGGAGGGTGGCCTGGGGGACACCTTGGTGGGGACACACCTTGGCCACCCACTGACCATGTGACACGTGGTGTCCTTGGGGCACTGGACATCCCGGCAGGAGGGTGGCCTGGGGGACACCTTGGTGGGGACACACCTTGGCCACCCACTGACCATGTGACACGTGGTGTCCTTGGGGCACTGGACATCCCGGCAGGAGGGTGGCCTGGGGGACACCTTGGTGGGGACACACCTTGGCCACCCACTGACCATGTGACACGTGGTGTCCTTGGGGCACTGGACATCCCGGCAGGAGGGTGGCCTGGGGGACACCTTGGTGGGGACACACCTTGGCCACCCACTGACCATGTGACACGTGGTGTCCTTGGGGCACTGGACATCCCGGCAGGACGGTCTCCTGATGGACGTCTTGGTGAGGACACACTGCGGCCATCCATTGACCATGTGACACGAGGTGTCCTTGGCACAGTGGAGGTCGCTGCAGGATGGAGAGTGATGAACACACTGCGGCCACCCATCGGTCATCTGGCATTGGGTGCCCTGGGGACAGTGGACATCACTGCAGGACGGTCTCCTGATGGACGTCTTGGTGGGGACGCACTGCGGCCACCCATCGGCCATCTTACACCTGGTTCCTTGGGGACAGTGGAGGTCACTGCAGGAAGGTCGCCTGATGGACGTCTTGGTCTGGACACACTTTGGCCACCCACTGACCATGTGACACGTGGTGTCCTGGGGACAGTGGACATCATGGCAGGAAGGTCTCCTGATGGACGTCTTGGTGGGGACGCACTGCGGCCACCCACTGACCATGTGGCACGAGGTGTCCTTGGGACAGTGGACATCGTGACAGGAGGGTGGGTGATGGACACACTGGGGATGACCACTGACCACGTGACACGAGGTGTCCTTGGGACAGTGGAGGTCACTGCAGGACGGTCGCCTGATGGACACCTTGGTGGGGACACACTTTGGCCACCCACTGACCACGTGGCACGAGGTGTCCTTGGGACAGTGGAGGTCGCTGCAGGACGGTGGCCTTGGGGACACCTTGCTCTGGACACAGCGTGGCCAAGCGTTGAGGAGGTGACACGAGGAGCCCTTGGGACACCGGATGTCCTGGCAGGTGGGCGGGTGATGGACGCAGCGGGGTTGGTCATCCACCAGGTGGCACGAGGTGTCCTTGGGACACTGGAGGTCAGCACAGGATGGACCCTTGATGGTCATCTTGGTGTGGACACACTGGGGGTGACCGTTGGTCATCTGGCACGAGGTGTCCTTGGGACACTGGAGGTCAGCACAGGATGGAGCCTTGATGGTCATCTTGGTAGAGAGTGATGGACACAGCGGGGCTGCCCACTGACCATGTGACACGAGGTGTCCTTGGGACACTGGAGGTCACTGCAGGACAGAGAGTGATGGACACAGCGGGGCTGCCCACTGACCATGTGACACGAGGTGTCCTTGGGACACTGGAGGTCACTGCAGGACAGAGAGTGATGGACACAGCGGGGCTGCCCACTGACCATGTGACACGAGGTGTCCTTGGGACACTGGAGGTCACTGCAGGACAGAGAGTGATGGACACAGCGGGGCTGCCCACTGACCATGTGACACGAGGTGTCCTTGGGACACTGGAGGTCACTGCAGGTTGGACTCTTGGTGGTCATCTTGGTGTGGACGCACCTGGGCTGACCACTGACCATGTGACACGAGGTGTCCTTGGGACACTGGAGGTCAGCACAGGATGGACTCTTGATGGTCATCTTGGTGTGGACACACTGAGGCTGACCACTGACCAGGTGACACGAGGTGTCCTTGGGACACTGGAGGGCACTGCAGGACGGTGGCCTTGGTGACACCACACAGCGCGGCCACCCATCGATCACCTGACACGTGGTGTCCTTCTGGCACCGGACGTTGTCACACGACGGCCGCTTGTGGACGCACTGAGGGTGACCATTGGTCATCTGACACATGGTGTCCTTGGGACACTGGAGGTCAGCACAGGATGGACCCTTGATGGTCATCTTGGTGTGGACACACCTGGGCTGACCATCGGTCATCTGGCACGAGGTGTCCTTGGGACACTGGACATCATGGCAGGACAGATGGACACACTGAGGGTGACCATTGGTCATCTGGCACGAGGTGTCCTTGGGACACTGGCGGTCACTGCAGGACGGTGGCCTCGGTGCCCCCTTGCTCTGGACACAGCGTGGCCACCCCTGGAGCAGGTGGCACGCGGTGCCCCGGGGACACCGGACGTTGTCACACGACGGTGGCCGGTGGACACAGCGGGGGTCACCGTCCAGCACCTGGCACGCGGTGCCCCGGGGACACCGGACGTTGTCACACGACGGTGGCCGGTGGACACAGCGGGGGTCACCGTCCAGCACCTGGCACGCGGTGCCCCGGGGACACCGGAGGTCACCGCAGGCCGGTGGCCTTGGGGACACCTCGGCGGGGACACACCGGGGCCGGCCGTGGCTGACGTCACACGCGGTGCCTCGGGGACATCGGGGACACGAAACGCTCCGGCCGCGGCGCCGGACACAGACCGGCCACCCGTCGGCCATCTTGCATTGGGGACAGCCGGGCAGGGGACACGAGGGGACGGGGACACAGCGGGGCCACCCTCGGGCCATCTCACACCGTGTCCCCTCCCGGCACCGGACGTTGTCACACGAGGGGACCGGGAGACAGCGGGGTCCCAAATCTGTCACCTGGCACCGTGTCCCTTGTCCACAGCGGACATTGTCACACAAGGGGTTGGGGACACACCTGGGCCACCCTGAGGTCATCTCACACCGTGTCCCCTCCCCGCAGCGGACATTGTCACACGAGGGGACCGGGAGACAGCGGGGTCCCAAATCTGTCACCTGGCACCGTGTCCCCTGCTGGCACCGGACATTGTCACACGAGGGGTTGGGGACACACCTGGGCCACCCTTGGGACATCTCACACCGTCACGAGGTGTCCTTGGGACACTGGAGGTCACTGCAGGACGGTGGCCTTGGTGACACCACACAGCGCGGCCACCCATCGATCACCTGACACGTGGTGTCCTTCTGGCACCGGACGTTGTCACACGACGGCCGCTTGTGGACGCACTGAGGGTGACCATTGGTCATCTGACACATGGTGTCCTTGGGACACTGGAGGTCAGCACAGGATGGACCCTTGATGGTCATCTTGGTGTGGACACACCTGGGCTGACCATCGGTCATCTGGCACGAGGTGTCCTTGGGACACTGGACATCATGGCAGGACAGATGGACACACTGAGGGTGACCATTGGTCATCTGGCACGAGGTGTCCTTGGGACACTGGCGGTCACTGCAGGACGGTGGCCTCGGTGCCCCCTTGCTCTGGACACAGCGTGGCCACCCCTGGAGCAGGTGGCACGCGGTGCCCCGGGGACACCGGACGTTGTCACACGACGGTGGCCGGTGGACACAGCGGGGGTCACCGTCCAGCACCTGGCACGCGGTGCCCCGGGGACACCGGAGGTCACCGCAGGCCGGTGGCCTTGGGGACACCTCGGCGGGGACACACCGGGGCCGGCCGTGGCTGACGTCACACGCGGTGCCTCGGGGACATCGGGGACACGAAACGCTCCGGCCGCGGCGCCGGACACAGACCGGCCACCCGTCGGCCATCTTGCATTGGGGACAGCCGGGCAGGGGACACGAGGGGACGGGGACACAGCGGGGCCACCCTCGGGCCATCTCACACCGTGTCCCCTCCCGGCACCGGACGTTGTCACACGAGGGGACCGGGAGACAGCGGGGTCCCAAATCTGTCACCTGGCACCGTGTCCCTTGTCCACAGCGGACATTGTCACACAAGGGGTTGGGGACACACCTGGGCCACCCTGAGGTTGGGTGAATTTGGGAAAAATTGGGGGAGAAATGGGGGGAAATTGGGGAAAATTGAGGAAAATTTTGGGGGAAATGGGAAAAAATTGGGGAAAATTGGGGGAAAATTTGGTAAATTTAGGAAAAATTTGGGGGGGAAATGGGGGAAATTGGGAAATGGGAAAAATGGGAAATTTGGGGGGGGAAATTGGGGATTTTATGGTGGGAATGGGAAATTTGGGCTGGAAATGGGGAATTCTGGGGGATTTTGGGGGAAAATGGGGGAATTTGGGGAAAAACGGGAAATTTTGGGGGGATTTGGGACTGGGAATTGGGATTGGGGGATGGGAATAGGGAAAATGGGGGAATTTGGGGTCGGAAATGGGGGAAAAGGGGCTGGAAAATTTGGGTGAGGAAAAAATTGGGATCCGAGTGGAAAAATTGGGATTTGGGAGGGAAAAGTTGGGATTTGGGGTGGAAATTTGGGATTTTGGGGTGGGGGAATTTGGGATTTTGTTGGGAAATTTGGGATTTGAGGTGGGAAAAATCTGGGATTTGCGTGGAAAAATTTGGGATTTGGGGTGGAAATTTGGGATTCTGGGGTGGGGGATTTTGGGGCGGAAATTTGGGATTTGGGTGGGAAAATTGGGATTTTGTTGGGAAATTTGGGATTTGGAGGAGAAATTTGGGATTTGGGAGGGAAAAGAAGAATTTGGGAGGGAAAATTTGGGATTTGGGTGGGAAATTTGGGATTTGGGGTGGGAAAAATCTGGATTGGAGCACAAAAAATTGGGATTTGGGAGGGAAAAATTGGGATTGGGGTGGGAAAATTTGGGATTTGGGCGGAATAATTGGGGTTTGGGTTGGAAATTTGGGGTTGGGGTGGGGAAAATTTGGGATTTTGGTTGGAAATTTGGGATTTTGTTGGGAAATTTGGGATTTGGGGTGGAAGTTTTTGATTTTGGGGGGAAATCTGGGATTTGGGTGGGAAAATTGGGATTAGGGTGGGAAATTTGGGATTCTGGGGTGGGGGAATTTGGGCTTTTGGGGTGGAATTTTGGGATTTGGGGTGGAAATTTGGGATTTTTGGGGGGGGAATTTGGGATTTTGGGGTGGAAATTTGGGATTTTGGGGTGGAAAATCTGGGATTTGGGTGGGAAAATTTGGATTAGGGTGGGAAAATTTGGGATTTTGGGGGGGGAATTTGGGATTTTGGGGTGGAAATGTTTGATTTTGACAGGAAAAATTGGGATTTGGGGTGGAAATTTGGTATTTTGGTGGGAAAATTGGGATTAGGGTGGGA
>NW_024502970.1:0-515 GCF_017590055.1 Onychostruthus taczanowskii
CTTCCCCCCCCCCCCCAAAAAAAATCTGGTTTTATTCCCCAAAATTCCATGCGGATTTCCCGAAATTTTTGGCTTTTTCCCTAAATTTTATTCCCCCAAAATTGACCTTTATTCCCCACAAATCCACTCCCACCCCCAAAATCCTTTCCCTTTCCCAAGAAAAACCCTTTTCCCCCAATTTTCCCGGCTTTTCCCCTCATTTTTTCCCTTTTTTCCCCCGATTTCCCCTCAGATTTTCCCTTTTTTTTTGGTTTTTTTTTTCAGTTTTTCCATATTTTTTCCCACTTTCCCCCCTTTTTTCCTGCTTTTCCCCTCATTTTTTCCTTTTTCCCCCTCATTTTCACCCATCTTTCCCTATTCCCTTCCCCATTTTATAATAAAATAAAAATAAATGAAATAAAATAAAAACCTGCTTTCCCCAGATTTTCTTTTTTTCCCCCAGTTTTCTCCTTTTTTTGTTTCCCCCTATTTTCCTGGTTTTCCCCTCATTTTTCCCTCATTTTTAACTTGTTTCC
>NW_024502971.1:0-565 GCF_017590055.1 Onychostruthus taczanowskii
CCGTACTTCTGGGTCAAACCATGACAACTGTGTCCAATGCCTTGAAAGAGCAGTACTTAGGAGGTCAGTAATAAACACCTGTATTCCCTTTTAAGCTAATTGCTCAAAAACTTAAATCAAAGATGGCAGGAATATTTTATTACTCATGTTCAAAGTCATCAAAATCTCCCTGGTCTGTCTGAAGGTAACACTCGAGCTGATCAGTTGGTAGCTGCTATCTGGCCAATGCCAGCCTCTGATAAATTTCAGCAAGCTAAAAATTCCCATACCTTTTTTCATCAATCTGCAAAAATGTTAGTTAAACAATTTGGTACTCCCCTTACTGATGCTGCTGGTATTGTGCGATCCTGTCCTGATTGTCAATAAGATGGCATTGGTTTAGGCACTGGTGTCAACCCTAGGGATACTCAACCCTTGCAATTATGGCAGATGGATGCAACCCATGTAGCAGAATTTGGTCAGAAAAAGTTTGTACCTGTTTGCATTGACACCTACTCTTGTGTTGTGTGGGCTACTCCCTTAACAGGTGAGACAGCACATCATGTTGAAAAACATTTGTACAATT
>NW_024502972.1:0-566 GCF_017590055.1 Onychostruthus taczanowskii
CAAAATAACCCAAAAACCCCAAAATCCAGCCCAAAAAACCACCAAACCCTCCCAAAAACCCCCCAAACCTCCAAAAGACCCAAAATCCCCTTAAAAAATCCCAAAAACCCCCTAAAACCCCAAAAATGTTCCAAAAAAACCCCAAAACCCCCAAAATCCCCTGAAAAACCCCAAAAATGTTGTAAAAAAAACCCAAAAAAACCCCAAATCCCACTCCAAACCCCCTAAAACCCCCCCAAAAAAACCCCAAATCCCACCCCAAACCCCCTGAATCCCAACCCTAAACCCCCTAAAAACCCCAAATCCCACCCCAAACCCACCCCAAAAAACCCCAAGCCCCCCAAAAACCCCCAAACCCCAAAACCCAAATCCCATTTAAAAACCCCAAAAATGTTCCAAAAAAACCCCAAAACCCCCAAATCCCCTAAAAAAAGCCCAAAAAATCCCCTAAAAAACCCCAAAAAATGTTCCCAAAAAACCCCAAAAGACCCCAAATCCCCTAAAAAACCCCAAAAATGTTCCAAAAAAACCCCCAAAATCCCAAAATCCCCTAAAAAACCCCCAAA
>NW_024502973.1:0-566 GCF_017590055.1 Onychostruthus taczanowskii
GTGCTGGTGACGTCATAGTGGGCGGGGACACTGCGGTGCGGGGGTGGGGACATGCGGGTGACGTCATGGGGGGCATTTTGGGGGCATTTTGGGGAAACTTGGGGACATTTTGGGGAGTTTGGGGCATTTTGTTCCATTTTGGTTCCATTTTGTGCCATTTTCTGCCATTTTGGTGCCATTTTTGGCCATTTTTGTCCATTTTGTTCCATTTTGTTCCATTTTGGGGCAATGTTGTTCCATTTTGTTCCATTTTGTTCCATTTTGTTCCATTTTGTGCCATTTTGGGGCCATTTTGTTCCATTTTGGTTCCATTTTTGGCCATTTTGGTGCCATTTTTGGCCATTTTTGGCCGTTTTGGGGCCATTTTGTTCCACTTTGTTCCATTTTGTGCCATTTTGGGGCCATTTTTTTCCATTTTGGTTCCATTTTTGGCCATGTTGTTCCATTTTGGTTCCATTTTTTTCCATTTGGTTCCATTTTCGTTCCATTTTTGGCCATTTTGGTGTCATTTTGTGCCATTTTTGGCCGCTTTTTTTCCATTTTGGGGCCATTTTGGTTCCATTTTT
>NW_024502974.1:0-566 GCF_017590055.1 Onychostruthus taczanowskii
TATCATTTCCAAGTATATTATACAGGGGGCACTGCAAGTCAGGGGCTCCATAAAAGGGAAAATCCTGCTCTTTTAATCTACTGTTCAAGGTTGTCTGGATCGGAAATTGCACATATATATTAATCTCTCAGTTCAGGCTGAGAAAAATGTTAAAAAAATTTTCTCAGATCTGAATACACCTGGCAGTGACAGAAATCAGTACAGGGCCCCTCACAGGCAGTATCAGTGTCACTTTTCCAGCCTCCTCAGGGTTGCTCTGAGGTTGCCATCAGAGCCTGCAGAGCCAGAGCTGCCCCTGGGCAGTGCCAGAGCTGGGAGGGGTCTGCAGGTCAGAGCTGAGCCCCCAGGGCTGGGCTGGGCTCTGGCAGCACTGGCAGGGCCCAGCCCTGGGCACAGGGAAGCAGCTGCTGGCAGGGACAGCTCCAGGCAGCAGAGCCCTGGGCAGGCAGTGGGGGGAAAGTGCCCCCAGGCTGGGCTGGCATATTTAAAGTCCTCTCCAATCCCAACTATTCCATGATTAATCTTTTTACAGATCCCCCTGCTAAGACAGCACAAATGTCCAACAG
>NW_024502975.1:0-566 GCF_017590055.1 Onychostruthus taczanowskii
CTCTTTCTTCTCCACTGACCTTGGTGCAGGCATATCGTTCTCGCTCACAAATCCTCACTTCCTCCTCTTTGACTAGAAGAAGAACTGCGGCATGTAGGTACCACTGACAACAAGTTTTACTAATTCAAAGTTTCCTGCAGGATCCTGCAGTGCCAAGAGGTTGATTTCATCCAGGTTCTCTACTGGGGAGTCACCTGCCACGTTTTCGTGATGGGCCAGGCAGCCCCAATGCCACTGCACGGGCAGTGGCAGCCGCTGTGGCACTGGCACTATTTAATGTCTGTCTTAATGTGGGGCACTGGGAAGCGGAAGCTGCCGCTGCCCCTGCCCTTCTGCCCGTGGTGGGGCTGGCTGGGGGAAACCAGGCAGGCAAGGCCCGCTGCAGGCTGCGCCAGCATGTTGGCAGCTGCAGCAGTATATGGCAGCAGTTTCTCCCCATCCCTGCAGAAAAATAATGCGCCTGCATTGTTTTGATTTTCTTCTTAAAAATATCATCACAGGGGCATTACCAACATCTCTAACTGAGCAAGCAGCATGCTCATCTTCAGAGCCATCAGAGACTGGCT
>NW_024502976.1:0-499 GCF_017590055.1 Onychostruthus taczanowskii
CCACCCCTGGAGCATCAAAAATGGATCAAGTCAGTGACAGCCCCCCCCAAAAAATGCAAATTTGGGGACCCCCGGGACCCCCCAAAATTCCCCAAAATTCAGGAACCCCAAAAAAACCCAAAATCCAGAGAATTTTAGATAAAATTCAGAGATTTTTTTCTCCAAAATCCCAAGATTTCCCCCCAAAATTCCACCCCAGGAGCATCAAAATTGGATCAAGTCAGAGCCCCCCCCAAAAATAAAAATTTGGGGACCCCAAAACCCCCCAAAATTTGGGAAAACTCCCCCAAAAAACCCCAAAATTCAGAGATTTTTTCCCAAAATCCTGAAAATTTTCCCAAAATCCCCAAATTTTCCCCCAAAATTCCACCCCAGGACCATCAAAAATGGATCAAGTCAGAGACCCCCCAAAAAATAAAAATTTGGGGACCCCAAAATTTGGGAAAATCCCCAAAAAAAATCCCCAAAATTCGGGAAAATCCCCCCCAAAATCCCCAAA
>NW_024502977.1:0-566 GCF_017590055.1 Onychostruthus taczanowskii
GATACTGGGGCATTGGGACATGGGGACTTTGGGACCTGGTGATGTTGGGATGTTGGGATATTGGGACACTGGGATATTGGGATATTGGGACGTTGGGACGTTGGAATTTGGGGATGTGCAGGGGCTGCACTACGGGGAGTTCATCAACGACGTCTGCAAGTTCCTGGTGGGACACGCGGGGATTTTGGGATTGGGATATTGGGATATTGGGATATCGGGATACCGGGATATCGGGATATCGGGATATCGGGAGACTGGGATACTGGGGTATTGGGACATTGGGACATTGGAATTTGGGGATGTGCAGGGGCTGCACTACGGGGAGTTCATCAACGACGTCTGCAAGTTCCTGGTGGGACACGCGGGGATTTTGGGATATTGGGATATATCGGGATACTGGGGCATTGGGACATGGGGACACTGGGACATTGGGATATTGGGACATGGCGATGTTGGGATGTTGGGACATGGGGATATTGGGACATTGGGACTCTGGGATTTTGGGATATTGGGTATTGGGATATTGAGACATTGGGACGCTGGGATTTTGGGATATTGGGTATTGG
>NW_024502978.1:0-566 GCF_017590055.1 Onychostruthus taczanowskii
CCAGAAAATCCCAATAAAATGTCCCCAGAAATCCCAAGAAAATCCCAGGGAAATCCCAATAAAATCCCAGGGAAGTCCAAAAACATCCCAGAAAAATCCTGGAAAAATCTCAAAAAAAATCCCAGAAAAATCCCAGCAAAATCTCAATAAAATCCCAGAAAAATCCCAGGGAAATCCAAAAACATCCTGGAAAAATATCAATAAAATCCCAGAAAAATCCCAGGGAAATCCAAAAACATCCTGGAAATAATCCTGGAAAAATATCAATAAAATCCCAGAAAAATCCCAATAAAATGTCCCCCAAAATCGCAAGGAAATCCCAGGGAAATCCAAAAAACATCCCAGAAAAATCCCAGAAAAATCCCAATAAAATGTCCCCAAAAATCCCCAAAAAATCCCAGGGAAATCCCAAAAACATCCTGGAAAAATCCCAGAAAAATCCCAGGGAAATCCAAAAAACATCCCGGAAAAATCCTGGAAAAATCCCAATAAAACCAGAAAAATCCCAATAAAATGTCCCCAAAATCCCAATAAAATCTCAGCAAAATCCCAATAAAATCCCAGGG
>NW_024502979.1:0-565 GCF_017590055.1 Onychostruthus taczanowskii
CCCCCCCCCCGGCGCCGGCGGATTTTGGGGAGGGGTCTCGGCCCCGTCCGGGGGGGTCACACGGGCTGGGCCCACGGGCTGGGGACGCGGCCGTACTGGGGGAAGGGGAGGGGTCACGGGGGGCAGGACCCCTCCCCAAATTCCCCTCCCAAATTCCCCCAATTTTTCCCAATTTTCCCCAATTTTTCCCCAAATTTTCTCCCATTTTTCCCCAATTTCCCCCAAATTTTCCCCCAATTTTTCCCCAATTTTCCCCAATTTTTCCCCAAATTTTCTCCCATTTTTCCCCAATTTCCCCCAAATTTTCCCCCAATTTTTCCCCAATTTTCCCCAATTTTTCCCCAAATTTTTCAAAGAAAGATTAATTATTTAATCTTTCTTCTACTTCCTATTCCCTCCCAATTTCCCCCCAATTTCCTGAATTTCCCCCGAATTTCTTCCTAAATTTTCCCCCAATTTCCTCCCAATTTTCCCCAATTTTTCCCCAATTTTTCCCAGTTTTTCCTCTATTTTCTCCCATTTCCCTCCCAAATTTCCCCCCCCCAATTTCCCCCAAATTTTCCCC
>NW_024502980.1:0-10820 GCF_017590055.1 Onychostruthus taczanowskii
GGGGGATTTTAAGGGATTTTGGGGGTTTTAAAGGGATTTTGGGGGGATTTAAAGGGATTTGGGGGGTCCCAGGGGGATTTTGGGGGGTCCCACATGGGTCTGGGGGTCCCACAGAAAAGCTAGCATTTAAAATTTCCATTTTTAAGGTATTTTAAGGCATTTTTGGGCTGACTTTTGGGTATTTTTAGGCTTTTTTATGAGGAAAAATTTAAAATATTTAGGAGAATTTTGGGAAATGTTTTGAGGCATTTTTGGCAAATATTCTTCAATATTTTGGGGAAATTTTAAGGTATTTTGGGGCTTTTTTGGGAGAGAAATTTAAGGGCATTTTGAAGCATTTTTTGGGAATAATTTGAGAGTATTTTGAGCCATTTTTAGGGAGGATTTTAGGGTATTTTAGGGAATTTTTTTGGGGAATATGAAAATATTTTGGGCTACTTTGGACCATTTTTTGAGAGGAATTTTCAGGCACTTTGGGGTGAAATTTTTGGGTATTTTTGGGGCATTTTTAGGCTTTTCTGGGCCATTTTTAGGGTATTTTGGGCCATTTTTGAGAAGAATTTTAATGTGTTTTAAGCCATTTTTAGGAGATTTTGGGAGAAATTTCAGGGCATTTTTTGGGTTATTTCCAGACTACTTTGAAGCATTTTAGGGGAAAATTTTGGGGTATTTTGGAACATTTTTAGGCTATTTTGGGGTCATTTTTGGATAAGATTTTAGTGCATTTTAGGTCATTTAAAAAAAAAATTTAATGTATTTTGGGCCATTTTTAGGAGATTTTGGGCCATTTAAAAGACATTTTGGGAGGAATTTTAGGGCATTTTTTGGGTTATTTCCAGACTACTTTGAAGCATTTTAGGGGGAAATTTTAGGTTATTTTGGGCATTTTTGGGGGGTGATTTTAGTGTATTTTGGGACATTTCTTCGGAAAAAATTTAATGTATTTTGGGATGTTTTTAGGACATTTTGGAAGAAATTTTAGTGTATTTTTTGGGCTATTTTCAGCCTATTTTGAAACATTTTTTTGGGGTATTTTAGGCTACTCTGTGGCATTTTTTGGGGTGATTTTAGAATATTTTGGGCCATTTTTAGGACATTTTTGGGAGGAATTTTAGAATATTTTGGGCCATTTTTAGGATATTTTTGGCCATTTTTGGGAGGAATTTTAGAGCAATTTTTGGACTATTTTGAAGCATTTTGGGAGGAATTTTGTGGCATTTTTGGGGGAAATTTTAGAGTCTTTTGGAGCATTTTTAAGCTTTTTTTGGGGGTATTTTTGGGGTAATTTTAGCATATTTTCAGGCATTTTTAGGACATTTTGGGAGGAATTTTAGGGCAATTTTTGGGCTATTTTTATCCTGTTTTGAAGCATTTTTTGGGGGGAATTTTAGGCTCCTTTGGGGCATTTTTGGGGTGATTTTAGAATATTTTGGGCCATTTTTAGGACATTTTTGGGAGGAATTTTAGAGCAATTTTTGGACTATTTTGAAGCATTTTGGGAGGAATTTTGTGGCATTTTTGGGGGAAATTTTAGATCTTTTGGAGCATTTTTAAGCTTTTTTTGGGGGTATTTTTGGGGTAATTTTAGCATATTTTCAGGCATTTTTAGGACATTTTGGGAGGAATTTTGTGGCATTTTTGGGGGAAATTTTAGATCTTTTGGAGCATTTTTAAGCTTTTTTTGGGGGTATTTTTGGGGTAATTTTAGCATATTTTCAGGCATTTTTAGGACATTTTGGGAGGAATTTTAGAGCACTTTTTGGACTATTTTGAAGCATTTTGGGAGGCATTTTGTGGCATTTTTGGGGGAAATTTTAGATCTTTTGGAGCATTTTTAAGCTTTTTTTGGGGGTATTTTTGGGGTAATTTTAGCATATTTTCAGGCATTTTTAGGACATTTTGGGAGGAATTTTAGGGCAATTTTTGGGCTATTTTTATCCTGTTTTGAAGCATTTTTTGGGGGGAATTTTAGGCTCCTTTGGGGCATTTTTGGGGTGATTTTAGAATATTTTGGGCCATTTTTAGGACATTTTTGGGAGGAATTTTAGAGCAATTTTTGGACTATTTTGAAGCATTTTGGGAGGAATTTTTTGGCATTTTTGGGGGAAATTTTAGATCTTTTGGAGCATTTTTAAGCTTTTTTTGAGGTAATTTTGGGGGTATTTTTAGCATATTTTCGGCCATTTTTAAGACATTTTGGGAGAAATTTTAGGGCAAGTTTTGGGCTATTTTTATCCTGTTTTGAAGCATTTTTTGGGGGGAATTTTAGAGTCTTTTGGAGCATTTTTAAGCTTTTTTTGGGGTATTTTTTGGGGGTAATTTTAGCATATTTTCGGCCATTTTTAGGACATTTTAGCAGGAATTTTAGGGCAATTTTTGGGCTATTTTTATCCTGTTTTGAAGCATTTTTTGGGGGGAATTTTAGGCTCCTTTGGGGCATTTTTGGGGTGATTTTAGAATATTTTGGGCCATTTTTAGGACATTTTTGGGAGGAATTTTAGAGCAATTTTTGGACTATTTTGAAGCATTTTGGGAGGAATTTTTTGGCATTTTTGGGGGAAATTTTAGATCTTTTGGAGCATTTTTAAGCTTTTTTTGAGGTAATTTTGGGGGTATTTTTAGCATATTTTCGGCCATTTTTAAGACATTTTGGGAGAAATTTTAGGGCAAGTTTTGGGCTATTTTTATCCTGTTTTGAAGCATTTTTTGGGGGGAATTTTAGGCTCTTTTGTGGCATTTTTGGTGGGATTTTAGGCTCTTTTGGGCCATTTTTTGGAGCGTTTTTAGGGGGCTCTCACCTGTAGCCACACCTGGGCGCTGTCCGGGCGGGTTTTGGGGGGTCCATAGAGGTGGGGGTGGGGCTCCTAAAAAAAAAAAACCCCAAAAAAAAAAAAAAAAAAAAAAAAAAAAAACAAACACCAAAAAAAAGAGGATTTAAAGATTTTTTTTTAACTCTCCTCACAAAAATTCCCCCCCAAAAAATCCTCAGGAAGCCCAAAATCACCCCGAGATCTCCCAAAATCCCCTCAAGATCTCCCAGATTCCCTCAGAACCCCCCAAAATCACCCCAAGATCTCCCCAAATCCCCTCAGGACACCCCAAAATCCCCTCAAGATTCCCCAAATCCCCTGAGGACCCCCCAAAATCCCCTCAAGATCTCCCAAATTCCCTCAGGATCCCAAAATCCCCTCAGGACCCCCCAAATCCCCTCAGGACACCCAAAATCCCCTCAAGATTCCCCAAATTCCCTCAGGATCCCCAAATTCCCTCAGGACACCCCAAACCCCCTCAGGATTCCCAAATCCCCTCGGGACACCCAAAATCCCCTCAAGATTCCCCAAATTCCCTCAGGATCCCCAAATTCCCTCAGGACACCCCAAACCCCCTCAGGATTCCCAAATCCCCTCGGGACACCCAAAATCCCCTCAAGATTCCCCAAATTCCCTCAGGATCCCCAAATTCCCTCAGGACACCCCAAACCCCCTCAGGATTCCCAAATCCCCTCGGGACACCCAAAATCCCCTCAAGATTCCCCAAATTCCCTCAGGATCCCCAAATTCCCTCAGGACACCCCAAACCCCCTCAGGATTCCCAAATCCCCTCGGGACACCCAAAATCCCCTCAAGATTCCCCAAATTCCCTCAGGATCCCCAAATTCCCTCAGGACACCCCAAACCCCCTCAGGATTCCCAAATCCCCTCGGGACACCCAAAATCCCCTCAAGATTCCCCAAATTCCCTCAGGATCCCCAAATTCCCTCAGGACACCCCAAACCCCCTCAGGATTCCCAAATCCCCTCGGGACACCCAAAATCCCCTCAAGATTCCCCAAATTCCCTCAGGATCCCCAAATTCCCTCAGGACACCCCAAACCCCCTCAGGATTCCCAAATCCCCTCGGGACACCCAAAATCCCCTCAAGATTCCCCAAATTCCCTCAGGATCCCCAAATTCCCTCAGGACACCCCAAACCCCCTCAGGATTCCCAAATCCCCTCGGGACACCCAAAATCCCCTCAAGATTCCCCAAATCCCCTCAGGACTCCCCAGACCCCCTCAGGATTCCCCAAATCTCCTCAGAGCCCCCAAAATCCCTCCAGGATCACCCCAAGATCCCCAAAATCCCCTCAGGACACCCCAAAATCACCCCGAGATCTCCCAAATTCCCTCAGGATCCCAAAATCCCCTCAGGACCCCCCAAATCCCCTCAGGACACCCAAAATCCCCTCAAGATTCCCCAAATTCCCTCAGGATCCCCAAATTCCCTCAGGACACCCCAAACCCCCTCAGGATTCCCAAATCCCCTCGGGACACCCAAAATCCCCTCAAGATTCCCCAAATCCCCTCAGGACTCCCCAGACCCCCTCAGGATTCCCCAAATCTCCTCAGAGCCCCCAAAATCCCTCCAGGATCACCCCAAGATCCCCAAAATCCCCTCAGGACCCCCAAAACTCCTCAGAATCCCCCCAAACCCCTCAGAATAGCCCAAAATCACCGTAAGACCCTCAAAATTCCCTGTAGACACCCAAAATCCCCTCAGGGTCTCCAAATCCACTCAGAAGTCTCTCAGAACCCCCAAATTTCCCCCAGATCCCCTCAGGATCCCCCAAATCCCCTCAGGACACCCCAAAACCCTCTCAGGATTCCCCAATCCCCCCAAATCCCCTCAGAGCTCCCTCAGGACCCCCAAATCCCCTCAGGATTCCCCAAATTCACTCAGGATCCCCCAAAACTCCTCAGAATCCCCCAAAACCCCTCAGGACAGCCCAAAATCACCTTAACACCTTCAAAATTCCCTCAAGACACCAAAAAATCCCCTCAGGGTCTCCAAAACCCCTCAGAGCTCCCTCAGGAAGCCCAAATTCTCCCCAAATCCCCTCAGGATCCCCCACATCCCCTCAGGATCCCGCACATCCCCTCAGGATCCCCAAATCTCCTCAGGACACCCCAAATCCCCTCAGGATCGCCAAATCCCCTCAGATCCCCTTCAAGACCCCCCCAAACCCCCTCAAGATTCCCCTCAGGATTCACCCAAACCCCCACCCCTCCTCCCCAATGCCCACCCCAAACCCTTTCTGTGACCCTTCCCAGCCCCCAGCCCCTCCACGACACCTCAAAATCCCCTCAAATCTCCGAAATTCCCCCAAAATCTGTGAGGGACATTCCGGTACCTCCAAAAGCCCGGGAACGTGGCACAGCGAGATCTCGCGAGATTTCCCGGGGGAAGCGGGGCGCGGCCGAAGGGCAAAATCCGCCCGTAGTAAAGATGGCGAAGCGGCTTCAAGGCAAATTATCGCGAGACTTCGCATGTCTATGGAAAGCTGCAGGATTGGGGCGCTTTGGCTGCATCCCAGGGGATTTGGGGCCCATCCCAGAGGATTTAGGCTCAATCCCGCCATTTCCACAGGCGGATTCCGCCGTTCCCGGCTGGATTTAGGGGAGAAGGCGGAGCTCTCTGAGGAGCGGGCGGAACTGCCCTCATCCAAGATGGCGGCGCTGCTTCAGTGGAAGAGCGGGAGCTGTCTTGGCTCTCTTTCGAGGGGTCCTGTAGGGGTTTAGGCCGATTTTGGGGGGATTTAGGCCGAATGTGTGGAAATAATTTTGGGGGGATTTCATCTGAATTTGCGGGATTTAAGTGGAATTTGGAATCGCCGTTGCCCCGCCCGCCTGTGGGAGCCCATCCAGGACCGGGCGGAATTGCCCTCACCCAAGATGGCGGCGCTGCCTCACGCCAGAGCCGGCAGTTTGCGCTGGTCGAGCCTGGCGAGCGCTCCCGGGGGAGGCTGCTGGGTGGATTTGGGCGCTTTGGCTGAATCCCAGGGCGTTTAGGCTCAGCCCTAGGAGGTTTAGGCTCAGCCCCAGGGGGTTTAGGCTCCGTCCCGCCATTTCCAGCCGGATTTATTCCGCCGTTCCCGGCTGGAGTTAGGAGGAAACGCGGAGCGCTCTGAGGAGCGGGCGGAACTGCCCTCAACAAAGATGGCGGCACTGCTGGAGCGCGGGCCAATCAGAAGCCGCGCCTGGCGGAAGTACTGGCGGAAGTTCCCCCGCGGCGGCGTCAGCGGCCACTTCCGGCGGAAACGAGGAATTCCGACATTGATGTTGTTTTTATTTTTATTTTTTTAATTATTTCAAATATTTTGGGTTTTTTCCCCCGTTTCTAATTAATTCTATTTCTGATTTGGAGTCTCTCGCCTGTTTTGCTTTCAAACCAGACCCGTTTTGTAGAAATATTTTGTGTTCTAGGTGGAATATAATTAAAATAGAAATGTCATAATTAGAAATATTTATTATTAGTAGTATAATATAATTATTTAGTATTTTATAATTATTTTCTATTTTTGTCCCACCTGGACCTGGGCTCGGGGTCGCAGCGAGCCGGGATTGAGACAAAAAAACCAAATATTAAAAAAATTAGTAATAATTAACTAAAAGAAATAATTTTAATAAATTATATTAAAAATTTAAATTTGGCATGAGGAACAACGAAATCATTTTAAGCCGATAACTGAAATAATTAATAAATTGCTAATGAATTCTTGAATGATTTGAAATGAGTATTTTAAAAAATAAATACTTTAAAAATCCCTTTATTTTGGGGCCTTGGGGACATTTGGGGACATTGAGGGGATTGGGGACTTTGGGGACACTGGAGATTTTGGGGACATTGGGGACTTTGGGGACACTGGAGATTTTGGGGACATTGGGGGGATTGGGGATTTTGGGGACATTTGGGAGTTTTGGGGACATTTGGGGACACTGAAGATTTTGGGGACATTGAGGGGATTTGGGGACTTTGGGGGCTGGTCCCGTACGCCCCCCGCAGGGCTCTGCCAGCCCAGTACGGGCACAGGGAGCCGTACTGGGCCATACTGGGAGCCACTGGGAGCCCCCGCACCCCCCCAGCCCCTGCTGGCACTGACCAATCACGTTCATCCGCAGCACCTGCTGCACCTGCCCGTGGGGCGTGGTCACGGAGCACACGAAGGAGCCGTCGTCAGACACCGAGAGCGGCGGCAGCTGCAGCGACACCTCCATGGCGCCCCCTGGCGGCTGGGAGGACCAAGGAAAAGGGCCGCATCAGCGGCACCCCCTGGTGGCTGGGAGGACTATGGGGGTTCCATGCACGCCCTAGCGGCCGGGAGGACCAAGCCTGCCCAGCTGCAGCGGTGCCCCCTGGTGGCCAGGAGGACCAAAGCTATGCAGTGCCAGTGGCGCCTCCTGGCAACCTGGAAGACCAAAGTGGTTCTGTACCCACAGCACCCCCTAGTGGCTGGGAGGACCAAGCCTGCCCAGTGCCAGTGGCGCTCCCTAGCGGCCGGGAGGACCAAGGCCATCCAATCCCAGCAGTGCCCCCTAGCGGCCAGGAGGACCAAGGCGGTCCCATGCCCACAGCGCCCCCTAGCGGCCGCGAGGACCGAGGCCATCCAATCCCAGCAGCGCCCCCTAGAAGCCAGAAGGACCAAGGTGGTTCCAGTCCCAGCAGTGTCCCCTAGCGGCTGGGAGGACCGAGGCGGTTCCATGCCTACAGCGCCCCCTAGCAGCCAGGAGGATCAAGGCGGTCCCATGCCCACAGCACCCCCTAGCGGCCGGGAGGACCAAGGCAGTTCCATGCCCACAGTGCCCCCTAGCACCCTGGAGGACTGAGGCGGTTCCACGCTCACAGCACGCTCCAGCAGCCAGGAGGACCAAGGCCAGCCAATCCCAGCAGTGCCCCCTAGTGGCCAGGAGGACCAAGACGGTCCCATGCCCACAGCACCCTCTAGCGGCCGGGAGGACCGAGGCCATCCAATCCCAGCAGCGCCCCCTAGCAGCCGGCAGGACCAAGGCCAGCCAATCCCAGCAGCACCCCCTAGCAGCCGGGAGGACTGAGGCCGTCCAATCCCAGCAGCACCCCCTAGCAGCTGGGAGGACCAAGGCCAGCCAATTCCAGCATCGCCCCTAGCGGCCAGGAGAACTGAGGCGGTTCCATGCCCACAGCGCTCCCTAGCAGCCGGGAGAACCGAGGTGTTTCATGCCCACAGCGCCTCCTAGTGGCCAGGAGGACCAAGGCGGTCCCATGCCCACAGCGTCCCCTAGCAGCCGGGAGGACCGAGGTGTTTCATGCCCCCAGCGCCTCCTAGTGACCAGGAGGACCAAGGCGGTCCCATGCCCACAGCGTCCCCTAGCAGCCGGGAGGACCGAGGTGTTTCATGCCCCCAGCGCCTCCTAGTGACCAGGAGGACCAAGGCGGTCCCATGCCCACAGCGTCCCCTAGCAGCCGGGAGGACCGAGGTGTTTCATGCCCCCAGCGCCTCCTAGTGACCAGGAGGACCAAGGCGGTCCCATGCCCACAGCGTCCCCTAGCAGCCGGGAGGACCGAGGTGTTTCATGCCCCCAGCGCCTCCTAGTGACCAGGAGGACCAAGGCGGTCCCATGCCCACAGCGTCCCCTAGCAGCCGGGAGGACCGAGGTGTTTCATGCCCCCAGCGCCTCCTAGTGACCAGGAGGACCAAGGCGGTCCCATGCCCACAGCGTCCCCTAGCAGCCGGGAGGACCGAGGTGTTTCATGCCCACAGCGCCCTCTAGCGGCCGGGAGGACCAAGGTCATCCAGTCCCAGCAGCGTCCCCTAGCGGCCGGGAGGACTGAGGCCATCCAATCCCAGCAGCGCCCCCTAGCGGCCGGGAGGACTCTCCCGCCCCTCATCCCCCCAGCCCCCTCCCCCTCACCTGACAGGCCACACACGGAGGTGACAACGCCACAGAGGTGACAACGACACCGAGGTGACAACAACACCGAGGTGACAATGACACAGAGGTGACAACAACACACAGGTGACGACACCCAGGTGACAACGACACAGAGGTGACAACGACACCCAGGTGACAACGCCACAGGTGACACCGGCACAGGTGACAACAACACAGGTGACAATGCCACAGAGGTGACAACGCCACAGAGGCGACAACGACACCCAGGTGACAACACCACAGGTGACAACAACACCCAGGTGACAACAACACAGGTGACAACGACACAGAGGTGACAACGACACCCAGGTGACAACAACACAGAGGTGACAATGACACCCAGGTGACAACGACAACACCCAGGTGACACCACACAGGCGACAACGACACAGGTGACAAGGACACCCAGGTGACAACGACACAGGTGACACCGACACAGGTGACAACGCCACCAAGGCGACAATGCCACAGAGGTGACAACAACACAGGTGACAACGACACAGAGGTGACAACACCACCCAGGTGACAACAACACAGAGGTGACAACGCCACCGGTGCCCCCCCTCACCGTTCAGGCCGGGGGGCTCTCCCGTCCCCTCCCGCAGCAGCGCCGTCCCCTCGGCCCGCGCCGTCCCCAGCGCCATGACAACAACACAGGTGACAACAACACCGAGGTGACAGTGCCACAGAGGTGACAACGACCCAGGTGACAACGCCACAGGTGACAACGCCACAGGTGACAACGACACCGAGGTGACACCGCCACAGGTGACAATGCCACAAAGGTGACAAAAACACAGGTGACAACGACACAGAGGTGACAACAACACAGGTGCCACACACGGAGGTGACAACGACACAGGTGACAACGACACCCAGGTGACAATGCCACAGAGGTGACAACAACACACAGGCGACAACAACACGGGTGACAAGGACACCCAGGTGACAACGACACAGGTGACAACTACACAGAGGTGACAACTACACAGAGGTGACAACAACACCCAGGTGACACCGACACAGGTGACAACGACACCGAGGTGACAACGACACCCAGGTGACAACAACACTCAGGTGACAATGACACAGAGACGACAACGACACCCAGGTGACAACGACACAGGTGACAACGACACAGGTGACAATGACACAGGTGACAGTGCCACAGAGGTGACAACGACACAGAGGTGACAAAAACACAGGTGACAACGACACCATGATGACAACGCCACAGGTGACAACGCCACAGGGGACAACACAGAAGACAGGTGACAACGACACCGAGGTGACAACCACACCCAGGTGACAACGACACCCAGGTGACAACAACACAGAGGTGACAATGACACCGAGGTGACAACAACACAGGTGACAACAACACCGAGGTGACAGTGCCACAGAGGTGACAACGACCCAGGTGACAACGCCACAGGTGACAACGCCACAGGTGACAACGACACCGAGGTGACACCGCCACAGGTGACAATGCCACAAAGGTGACAAAAACACAGGTGACAACGACACAGAGGTGACAACAACACCCAGGTGACAACGCCACAGAGGTGACAATAACACAGAGGTGACAACGACACAGGTGACAGTGCCACAGAGGTGACAACGCCACAGAGGTGACAACAACACAGGTGACAACGACGCAGGTGACAACGACACCCAGGTGACAACGACACAGAGGTGACAACAACACAGGTGACAACGACACAGGTGACAACGACACAGGTGACAACGCCACAGAGGCGACAACGACACAGGTGACAACAACACAGAGGTGACAACAACACCCAGGTGACACCACCACAGGTGACACCGACACAGGTGACAATGCCACAGAGGTGACAACGACACCCATGTGACAACGACACAAGTGACAATGCCACAAAGGTGACAAAAACACAGGTGACAACGACACAGAGGTGACAACAACACCCAGGTGACAACGCCACAGAGGTGACAATAACACAGAGGTGACAACGACACAGGTGACAGTGCCACAGAGGTGACAACGCCACAGAGGTGACAACAACACAGGTGACAACGACGCAGGTGACAACGACACCCAGGTGACAACGACACAG
>NW_024502980.1:12303-15033 GCF_017590055.1 Onychostruthus taczanowskii
AGGTGACAACAACACAGGTGACAACGACACAGGTGACAACGACACCGTGGTGACAACGACACAGGTGACAACGCCACAGAGGCGACAACGACACAGGTGACAACAACACAGAGGTGACAACAACACCCAGGTGACACCACCACAGGTGACACCGACACAGGTGACAATGCCACAGAGGTGACACCGACACAGGTGACAACGACACAGAGGCGACAACGACACCCAGGTGACAACAACACAGAGGTGACAATGACACCGAGGTGACAACAACACAGGTGACAACAACACCGAGGTGACAGTGCCACAGAGGTGACAACGACCCAGGTGACAACGCCACAGGTGACAACGCCACAGGTGACAACGACACCGAGGTGACACCGCCACAGGTGACAATGCCACAAAGGTGACAAAAACACAGGTGACAACGACACAGAGGTGACAACAACACCCAGGTGACAACGCCACAGAGGTGACAATGACACCGAGGTGACAACAATACAGGTGACAACGACACCGAGGTGACAACCACACCCAGGTGACAACGACACCCAGGTGACAACGACACAGGTGACAACGCCACAAAGGTGACAAAAACACAGGTGACAACGACACCCAGGTGACAACGACACAGGTGACAATGCCACAGAGGTGACAACGACACCCATGTGACAACGACACAAGTGACAATGCCACAAAGGTGACAAAAACACAGGTGACAACGACACCCAGGTGACAACGACACAGGTGACAATGCCACAGAGGTGACAACGACACCCATGTGACAACGACACAAGTGACAATGCCACAAAGGTGACAAAAACACAGGTGACAATGCCACAGGTGACAACACAGGTGACAACAACACAGGTGACAACGACACAGGTGACAACGCCACAAAGGTGACAAAAACACAGGTGACAACGACACCCAGGTGACAACGACACAGGTGACAATGACACAGGTGACAGTGCCACAGAGGTGACAACGACACAGAGGTGACAAAAACACAGGTGACAACGACACCATGATGACAACGCCACAGGTGACAACGCCACAGGCGACAACGACACCGAGGTGACACCGCCACAGGTGACAATGCCACAAAGGTGACAAAAACACAGGTGACAACGACACAGAGGTGACAACAACACCCAGGTGACAACGCCACAGAGGTGACAATAACACAGAGGTGACAACGACACAGGTGACAGTGCCACAGAGGTGACAACGCCACAGAGGTGACAACAACACAGGTGACAACGACGCAGGTGACAACGACACCCAGGTGACAACGACACAGAGGTGACAACAACACAGGTGACAACGACACAGGTGACAACGACACAGGTGACAACGCCACAGAGGCGACAACGACACAGGTGACAACAACACAGAGGTGACAACAACACCCAGGTGACACCACCACAGGTGACACCGACACAGGTGACAATGCCACAGAGGTGACAACGACACCCATGTGACAACGACACAAGTGACAATGCCACAAAGGTGACAAAAACACAGGTGACAACGACACAGAGGTGACAACAACACCCAGGTGACAACGCCACAGAGGTGACAATAACACAGAGGTGACAACGACACAGGTGACAGTGCCACAGAGGTGACAACGCCACAGAGGTGACAACAACACAGGTGACAACGACGCAGGTGACAACGACACCCAGGTGACAACGACACAGTTTTATTTGGTTGCATACAGGGAGTTTTGAGAGTTTGGCAGTTTTGTGTCAGAGGTGATGAGTTCAAGGAGTCAGGTAAGAATTGAATATTTTTGGAGGAAGGTCCAGCTCTTTCTGGACCAGCAACCTCTTGACACCAAGTTAGGCAGAGACAACAGCTGCAGCCCTGAAGCCCTCCCTCCTGAAGACTGATGATGTCATGCCCCACAGCAGGTCAGAGGAGCTTCATATTTCTGGAATCAGCATCAGCCCGTATTAAAGTGGTTCTGTGGGTGTCTGGTGACGTTACCAGCAGCATCCCATTACCTCTGCCCAGGAAGTGTCCGTTCAGGGGCAGAAATGGGTATCCACTGCCCCGTCTCTCAGCCCTTTGGTTTGAAGTAAATTCAGACAGAAGGCAGTCTTGGTTTCGGGTGTGCAAAGCAGGCAACACAAACTTGAGCTCTTAACAACAGCTTCTAGGAGAAAATATTGCAGACCCTACCATTTTTCTGTGACCCTGCCATTTCTCTGTTGATTCCTCTGTAATTAATTTCTTGACACTTTCCTTCTTCCTATACATCCCCATGTCTGCCATTTCATCCCTTCTGTTTGAAGTGTTTGCTTTTTAGAGGCATTTCTGTATTAGGTTTGACCACTTCGTGAGCATGACAGCCCTGTAACAGTTCATGCAGATTCTCTGCAAAGTGCTGAGTGAAACTATGGAAAGAAAGAAAGAAAAGGAAATCTGCCTTTGTTCTCATTTTAATGACAGTCACATTTGTCCTCTCTCACGACTGCTGGTCGGAACTATTTCTCTGCATTTTTACTAATAAAGCTATTCCCCCCAAAATCCCGCCCAGGATCCCCCCAAATCTGGTTCAAAAATCGCCCCCAAAATTCCCCAAAGATCACCCCCAAAACCTCCCGAAAAGTTCCTAGAATCACCTCCCCAAAATTTTCATCCAAATCCCCCAAAAATTTCTCCCAAACTCCCCCCAAAATCCCTTAAAAATCGCTCCCAAAATCTTCCCAAAAACCCCCCCAA
>NW_024502981.1:0-565 GCF_017590055.1 Onychostruthus taczanowskii
AGGTCCTTCCAACCCAAACCTTTCTGAGTCTGTCTATGTGAGTGCTGGTGAATCACTTGCTGCATGATGTGGTGCTTTCACTGCTCCAAACCACGTGCAAGAAATTTGGCTACAACTTTTTCCATCCTTTCGGCCACCTCTGAGAGGAAAAGGACCCCTCAGCCTGCAGAGTTTTCTCTTTATCAAACCTGTGAAAGTGATAATGAAGGGGGCTGAACGCCCACACATTTTTCACACCAAAGAAACTTTGCACACTGAAACCAAGAGTCAGGTCTGTTATAGGAACATGAGCTTCTTCTGGCTGTCCCTTACTGGAGAAAATGATTTAATTTTCTAAATGAAGCAGGGTTTCATATACAGCATGCCTGGAAATGAAATGTGAATGACTTGCCAATGTTAAAAACCAGAGATAGGAGAAACTTTTGGGGTTTAAAAGGTGATAAATCATTCAGATTTTGGAGTAACAATCAGAACTTTTAATGCTGGGGTGGCTTTGTTTTCCTCTAATAGGGATTGCAATGGAAATAGTCATTTTTGTCCCAGGGAATGGGCACAGCCTGAGGCT
>NW_024502982.1:0-565 GCF_017590055.1 Onychostruthus taczanowskii
CCCCAAAATCCCTCCCAAAATTCACCGCAGAATTCCGACAGAATGATCCCAAAAAAACCCCGAAATTCCCCCAAAAATCCCTGCCAATAAAACCCCAAAATTCCCCCAAATCACCCAAAATCCCCCCCCAAAAAACACCAAAATCTGCCCCAGAACCATCCCCAAAAAAACCCCAAAATCCCCCCAAAAAATCCTGGAAATTCTCCTTAAAATCATCCTAAAAAACCCCAAAACCCCACAACTTATAACACCACATGATGTTTAAAATTCTTCAGGGGCCCACAGCATGCAAAAAGAAACATGTCTGTAAGATCTGATCTGTACCTCATTCAGCTCCCACGTTGCCTGAGGATGCAGTGAGAACAGAATCGTCCCAAAAAACCCCAAAATCCCCCCTAAAAAACCCCGGAAATTCTCTCTAAAATCATCCTAAAAAACCCCAAAATCTCCCAAAAATCCCCCCCAAAAAACCCTGGAAATTCTCCCTAAAGTCATCCTAAAAAACCCCAAATTCACCCAAAAATCCCCTTAAAAAACTCCAAAATCTGCCCCAGAATCGTCCCAA
>NW_024502983.1:0-565 GCF_017590055.1 Onychostruthus taczanowskii
CCCAAAAACATCACCAGCACCCCAAAAACTGCCCAAAACCACCCAGAACCCCAAATCCTGGCACCCCAAAAGGACCAAAAAGACCCCAAAACCCCCAAAACCCCCCAAAAACATCACCAGCACCCCAAAACCCCCAAAACCCCCCAAAAACATCACCAGCACCCCAAAATCCCCAAAGCCCCAAAGCCCAAGGTAAAAATGGCAGAAAACGGCGGTTTGGGGTTGGGGGTGATTTTGGGTGAGATTTTGGGGCAGTTTTTGGGTGATTTTGGGTGAGATTTTGGGGCAGTTTTTGGGTGATTTTGGGTGAGATTTTGGGGCAGTTTTTGGGTGATTTTGGGTGAGATTTTGGGGCAGTTTTTGGGTGATTTTGGGTGAGATTTTGGGGCAGTTTTTGGGTGATTTTGGGTGAGATTTTGGGGCAGTTTTTGGGTGATTTTGGGTGAGATTTTGGGGCAGTTTTTGGGTGATTTTGGGTGAGATTTTGGGGCAGTTTTTGGGTGATTTTGGGTGAGATTTTGGGGCAGTTTTGAGGTCGTTTCAGGTGAGATTTTGGGGCAGTTTT
>NW_024502984.1:0-565 GCF_017590055.1 Onychostruthus taczanowskii
AAAAAAAAAAAAAATAATCCTGTTGTGCTGAATTTGTGGATTGTTTTGATTCTGGTCCTACAACGACTCGTTGATGTCAGGATCAAAGTGAAATTGGGGTGCTTTGTGTGGGTTCAACATCCCTTTTTCTTTTGTCTCGCCTCAGGAGGGAATGAAAGATGAGGCCCCGGTGCTATTCCCAAGGGAAAGCATTCATGGAAGCAAGAGGCAGAGAAATAAAAATCCAACCCTTTGGGGCATTTGAAATGGCAATGAAAAAAGAGGGAACCGAGCCTGGGGAGATGTGAGGAGCCAGGGAGGGACAGCAGAGGAGGCATGAAAGGAAAATGGAGAGATGGGAATGGGAATGAGGCGATTAAAAGCAGGACCCTCTCCTTCAGCCCTGCCTGTGGAAAACTGGCCTTGGAAGGGACCCCTGTGCCAGCAGCATTCCCAGCTCTCTGTCAGGAATTTTCCATCAGCAGCATTCACAGCTCCCTGTCAGGATTTTCCCCTCAGCAGTATTCCCAGCTCCTGTCAGGATTTTGCCCTCAGCATCATTCCCAGCTCCTGTCAGGATTTTCCC
>NW_024502985.1:0-565 GCF_017590055.1 Onychostruthus taczanowskii
GGCACACACCTGGGCGGGGCACCTGGGTGGGCATGCACCTGGGCTGGGGGTTACCTGTGTGCTCACACACCTGGGTTTGGGGGCACCTGGGAGGGCACACATCTGGGTTTGAGGTTACCTGTGTGCTCACCTGGATTTGAGGTCACCTGGATCTGGGGTCACCTGGTTTCGGGGTCACCTGTGTGGATACACACCTGGATCTGGGGTTACCTGTGTGCGCACCTGGGCTGGGCGCCTGGGAGCTCACACACCTGGGCTGGGGTTACCTGTGTGCTCACCTGGATTTGGGGTCACCTGGGTTTGTGTCACCTATGTGCTCACACACCTGGGCTGGTGTTACCTGTGTGGATACACACCTGGATTTGGGGTCACCTGTGTGGATACACACCTGGATCCGGGGTTACCTGTGTGCACACCTGGCCTGGGCTTACTTGGGAGCTCACACACCTGAGGTCTCACCTGTCCCTCACCTGTCCGCAGGTGTGATCCTCCCACCCTTCCCCCCTTCACCTGTCTGAAGGTGTGATCCTGCCCCTCCCTCACCTGTGGAGGTGTAACCCCTCAC
>NW_024502986.1:0-565 GCF_017590055.1 Onychostruthus taczanowskii
TTTGGGGGATGGGAATGGGGGAAAAGGCAGAGATTTGGGGGGAAAAAGGGGGGATTTGGGGGTGGGGGCATCGGGGATTTGTTTTCGGGGGGTCCAACCTCTTTTTCCTTCTTTTTCCCCCCCTTTTTTCATTCCCCACCATTTCCCCCCTTTTTTTTTTTCAATTTCCCCCAATTTTTGCCCCTTTTCTTTCCATTTTTCCCCCCTTTTCTTTCCATTTTTCCACCATTTTCCCATTTTTCTCCCATTTTCCCCCTTTTCTTTCCCCATTTTTCCCATTTATTCCCCCTTATTCCCATTTTCACCCCATTTCCCCCCTTTTTTTCCCATTTTCCCATTTCCCCCATTTCCCCCCCTTTTCTTTCCCTTTTTTATCCATTTCCCCCCTTTTCCCCCATTTCTCCCCGTTTTCCCCCCTTTTCTGTCCTCCTTTTTCCCATTTCCCCCCATTTTTCCCATTTTCCCCCATTTTCCCCCCAAATCCCCCCCTTTTCTTCCCCATTTTCCCCATTTTCCCATTTCTGTCTGTTTTTATCCCATTTTTCCCATTTCCCCTTTTCCCATT
>NW_024502987.1:0-564 GCF_017590055.1 Onychostruthus taczanowskii
GGGTGAATGGGAGGGTCCAAACCCCCCACGGTGTGAATGGGAGGGTCCAAACCCCCCCCGGGGGGAATGGGAGGGGGCCAACCCCCCCCAAAGGGACAAACCCCCCCCGGGGTGAATGGGAGGGTCCAAACCCACCCAAAAGTGAATCGAAGGGTCCAAACACACCCAAAAGTGAAGGGGAGGGTCCAAAACCCACCCAAAAGTGAATGGGAGGGTCCAAACCCCCCCCCAGGGTGAATGGGAGGGTCCAAACCCCCCCCCCGAGGTGAATGGAAGTGTCCAGAGCCCCCAAAGCCCCCCAAAATCCCCAATGGGAACCCCAAAAACCCCAAAATTCCCCCCAAAAAACCAAATGGGAGCCCCAAAAACCCCAATAGATCCCAATGGGAACCCCAAAACCTCCTCAGGAACCCCAATGGGAACCCCAAAATCCCAAAATTCCTCCCCAAAATCCTTCAGGAACCCCAAAAACCCCTCAGGAACTCCAACGGGAACCCCAAAAACCCCAAAATTCCCCCCAAAAACCCCAATAGATCTCAGTGAGAACCCCAAAAAACCCCAATG
>NW_024502988.1:0-564 GCF_017590055.1 Onychostruthus taczanowskii
CGTGTCCAGAGAAGGGCAACAAGGCTGCTGAGGCTGTTTGAACACAAGTCCTGTAAGGAATGACTGAAGGAGGTGGGGAAGAGAAGACTTAGATGTGACCTTATCACACTACAAATTCCTGAAAGGTGGTTGTAGTCAGGTGGGGGTCGGTCTGTTTGTCCAAGCTGCATTTGACAGAAGCAGAGGACACAGTCTTCAGCTGCACCAAGGAGCAACTGTGCTTATCCAATATAGGTTGGATATTAAGAAAAAGTTTTTTATTTAACGGGTGATAAAGCATTGGATTGGTTTGCCCAGGGAGGTGGTATAGTCACGATCCCTGGATGTGTTTAAAAAAAAATTGAACGTGTTTAAAAAAGACAGAATGTGGCACTCGGTGCTATGGTCTAGTTGAGGTGTTAGGGCTGGGTGAGACTCGATGATCCTGAAGGTCTCTTCCAACCCAGTAACTCTGTTATTCGGTCATTCTGTGATTCTGTGACTCAGTGATCCCAATGGGTCCCTCCCAGCTCAGCCCCTTCTGCAATTCTCATCCTTTGGCTCAGTGTCCCCGCCAGGTCCCAG
>NW_024502989.1:0-564 GCF_017590055.1 Onychostruthus taczanowskii
CCCCGTGTCCCCGTACCGCAGTCGTACTGCACCAGCCGGGGGTCGGGGAAGTGCGTGTGCAGCCCCTGTGCCAGGTGAGCCCCCCGAGCCCGCAGCTCCTCCCTCAGGTGCTGCTCCAGGCGCTGCCGCTGCCGCTGCGCCCAGGGCGGGGGGCGGCCGCTGTGCAGGGACACCCCCCGCGAGGCCACCGCCGGCACGGCCACCAGGAACCTGTTGGGGACAGCACAAGGGGGTGGTGGCCCCTTGGGGACATCGCTCGGGGGGGCTGGGGTCACCCCGTGGGGTCTTCGAATGGCCCAAAGGTCCCGGATCCCCCCATGAGGAGACTTGGACTGGCCCAAGGGGACCCTGGGGACACTGGGACCCCCCCATGGGGATTTGGGGACACTGAAAGGGGTGGTGGCACCTTGGGGACATCCCTGGGGACACTGGGATTCCCCCCCATGGGGATTTGGGGACACTGAAAGGGGTGGTGGCACCTTGGGGACATCCCTGGGGACACTGGGACCCCCCCATGGGGATTTGGGGACACTGAAAGGGGTGGTGGCACCTTGGGGACATCGC
>NW_024502990.1:0-564 GCF_017590055.1 Onychostruthus taczanowskii
CAAATTTCCCCAAAATTCCCCCCAAATGGCCTCAAAATCACCCCAAAATCCCCCCTAAAATAAGCTAAAAATTGCCCAAAAATCGCTAAAAATGTCCCCCAAATTTTCCCAAAATTCCCCCAAAATTTGGTTTAAATCTCCCCAGAATACCCCAAAATTTCCCTCCAAATTTTCCCAAAATTCCCCCAAAATGGCCTCAAAATCCCCCTTAAAATCACCTCAAAATTCCCCCAAAATCCCCCAAAAAAGTCCCCCAAATTTCCCCAAAAATTCTGCCAAAATTCCCCCAAAATTGCCTCCAAATCCCCCCAGAATTACCCCAAAATTCTCCCAAAATTCTCCCAAAATTCCCCTAAAATCCCATTTTTGACCCCAAAATCGAGGTGGAAAAATGGGGAGGGGGTTTCAGATCTTGGGGGGATTGAGACACAAAAATTCCCCAAAATCCCCCCCTTAAAAACCCCCAAAATTTGGGTTCAAAACTCCCCAAAATCCTCCCAAAATTGCTCTAAAAATTCCATTTCCCCCCATTTTTTGCCCAAATTTCCCCCAATTTTCACCCAA
>NW_024502991.1:0-4986 GCF_017590055.1 Onychostruthus taczanowskii
CGGGGGGCTCGGGGGACAGCGGGGGGTGGCACTGACCGGTCTCCAGCACGATGAAGATGAGGTTGAGGTTCTTGAGGCCGGGTTTGACGTCCTTGACCAGGGTCTCGGAGCTCATGGTGGCAGCAAGGGCTGGGGACAGGGACAGCACCTTGGGGACAGGGAATGGCACGTTGGGGACAGGGAATGGCACCTTGGGGATAGGGAATGGCACCCTGGGGACAGGGACAGCACCTTGGGGACAGGGAATGGCACCTTGGGGACAGGGAATGGCACCTCTAGGGACAGGGAATGGCACCCTGGGGACAGGGACGGCACCTTGGGGACACAGAGTGGCACCTCTAGGGACAGTGACAGCACCTTGGGGACACCCAGGAGCACCTTGGGGACAGGGAATGGCACCTTGGGGACGTCAGGGGGGGACAGGGGGGACAGCGGGGGGCTCGGGGGACAGCGGGGGGTGGCACTGACCGGTCTCCAGCACGATGAAGATGAGGTTGAGGTTCTTGAGGCCGGGTTTGACGTCCTTGACCAGGGTCTCGGAGCTCATGGTGGCAGCAAGGGCTGGGGACAGGGACAGCACCTTGGGGACAGGGAATGGCACCTTGGGGACAGGGAATGGCACCTTGGGGACACCCAGGGGCACCTTGGGGACAGGGACAGCACCTTGGGGACACAGAGTGGCACCTTGGGGACACCCAGGGGCACCCTGGGGACAGGGAGGGGCACCTTGGGGACACTGAGGGGGACACTGGGAACGGGGGTGGCACCGGAGGGGACACTGCGGGGACAGCGGGAACGGGGAGGGGACACCGGGGGGACACCGGCGGTGGCAGCCCCGGGACCGACCCGCAGGGACCGGGAGGGGACACCAGGAATGGGACACCGGGACACCGGGAGGGGACACCGGGACACCGGGAGGGGACATCGGGGATGTGGGACCGGGACACCGGGAGGGGACACCGGGCCCGCGGGAGCCGGGGGTGACACCGGCCGTGGCCCACGGGGACATCGCCGCTGGACACGGGGACCGCGGGGGGGACGGGACCACCGGGACCGGCCGGCACCGGGGACACCGGGAACGCCGCCGCGGGAACGAGACACCGGGCACGGCAACGCGACGGCGGCACCGAGAGGGGGACGGAACACCGCGAGCATCCCTGCGGGGGAGCGGCACCACCGGGGCCGCCGGGACACCGGGAACGGGACCGAGGGAACGGGGCTACGCACGAACGCACTCCGGGGCCACCGGGACCGGGAGCAGAACCAGGACCGGCACCGGGACCGGCACCGGGAGCGGGGCCGCCCTCCCGCCCGTCCCGCCACCAGGGGGCGCTCGCACCTCCCGCCGCGCGCTCACCGGGCACGGCGCCGCCGCCGCCGCGGGCGCTCCCGGAAGTCCGCGAGCGCAGCCAATCAGAGCGCGTGGGGGAGCGTGACGAGCAGCGCTTCCAACCAATAGCGATGCAGAAAGGGAGGGATTATGAGGATAAGCCACGCCCACCATTGACGCCTCTACCACCGAGTTCCGGCCCGCGCGGCCAGAGCGGCACTTCCGGTGCGGCACTTCCGGCGCGGCGGGGCCGGGCGGGGGAACCGGGAGGAGGCCGCGGCCGCCGCTGAGCCCCGAGCGGCCCCGAGCGGCCCCGAGCGGGCCGGGCCCGCGCCCCGCGGTACGTGCGGCTGCGGGAGAGGCGGCGGAGAGGCCCCCGGGGCGGTGCTTGAGGCTCCCGGGGCGGCCCCGGTAGCACCGGGAGAACCGGGAGAGGCCGCGGGCGGAGGAGGGGAAAGATCCACGGAGGAGACCGGGGGGGCTCCGGTTGGAGGAGGAGCCCCGGGCTGGTGGCGGTACCGGGGAACGGCGGAAGGGAACGGAACCACCGGGGAGGGGAAACCGGGAACGGCTCCGGTGGGGAACGGGAGAGCGGGGCGGGAATTTGGGGAGAATCCCGAGGAATTTGGGGGGAAAATGTCGAGGATTTTGGGGAAAATCTCGAGGATTTGGGGGGAATAATCCAGGGAAATTTGGGGAATAATTCGAAGGAATTTGGGGAAAATTCGGAGAAATTTTGGGGAAATTTTTGGGAATAATTTAAAGGAATTGTGGGAAAATTTGGAGGAATTTTGGGAACAATCCCAGAAAAAATTGGGGATTAACTCAGAGGAGTTTGGGGAACAATCCCCAGGAGTTCAGGGGTAAGGCTGGAAGAATTTGGGGAAATTTTGGAGGAATTTGGGAAAAATCCAGAGAAATTTGGGGGAAAATCCAGAGAAATTTTGGGAACAATCCAACAGAATTTGGGGGAAAATCCAGAGGAGCTTTTGGGGAAGAATCCAGAGGAATTTGGGGGGAAAATCCAAAATAATTTGAGGAAACATCCAGGAAAATTTCCAGGAATTTTTAGCAGGGTGGGGAGGAGCTGCAGAGCTGGGAATGGGGCTGGAATTCCCAAATTTCTGAGTGTGAATCCCAAAGGAATGGGGCTGGAATTCCCAAATTTCTGAGTGTGAATCCCACTGGAAATGGGGCTGGAATTCCCAAATTTCTGAGTGTCAATCCCAGGGGAATGGGGCTTGGAATTCCCAAATTTCTGAGCTTTGATCCACTAAGAATTTGGGCTGAAATTCCCAAATTTCTGAGTGTGAATCCCACTGGAAATGGGGCTGGAATTCCCAAATTTCTGAGTGTGAATCCCACTGGAAATGGGGCTGGAATTCCCAAATTTCTGAGCTTTGATTCCAGTGGGAACAGGGGCTGGAATTCCCAAATTTCTGAGTGTCAATCCCAGGGGAATGGGGCTTGGAATTCCCAAATTTCTGAGCTTTGATCCACTAAGAATTTCGGCTGAAATTCCCAAATTTCTGAGTGTGAATCCCAGGGGAATGGGGCTGGAATTCCCAAATTTCTGAGCTTTGATCCACTAAGAATTTCGGCTGAAATTCCCAAATTTCTGAGTGTGAATCCCAGGGGAATGGGGCTGGAATTCCCAAATTTCTGAGCTTTGATCCACTAAGAATTTCGGCTGAAATTCCCAAATTTCTGAGTGTGAATCCCAGGGGAATGGGGCTGGAATTCCCAAATTTCTGAGCTTTGATCCACTAAGAATTTCGGCTGAAATTCCCAAATTTCTGAGTGTGAATCCCAGGGGAATGGGGCTGGAATTCCCAAATTTCTGAGCTTTGATCCACTAAGAATTTCGGCTGAAATTCCCAAATTTCTGAGTGTGAATCCCAGGGGAATGGGGCTGGAATTCCCAAATTTCTGAGCTTTGATCCACTAAGAATTTCGGCTGAAATTCCCAAATTTCTGAGTGTGAATCCCAGGGGAATGGGGCTGGAATTCCCAAATTTCTGAGCTTTGATCCACTAAGAATTTCGGCTGAAATTCCCAAATTTCTGAGTGTGAATCCCAGGGGAATGGGGCTGGAATTCCCAAATTTCTGAGCTTTGATCCACTAAGAATTTCGGCTGAAATTCCCAAATTTCTGAGTGTGAATCCCAGGGGAATGGGGCTGGAATTCCCAAATTTCTGAGCTTTGATCCACTAAGAATTTCGGCTGAAATTCCCAAATTTCTGAGTGTGAATCCCAGGGGAATGGGGCTGGAATTCCCAAATTTCTGAGCTTTGATCCACTAAGAATTTCGGCTGAAATTCCCAAATTTCTGAGTGTGAATCCCAGGGGAATGGGGCTGGAATTCCCAAATTTCTGAGCTTTGATCCACTAAGAATTTCGGCTGAAATTCCCAAATTTCTGAGTGTGAATCCCAGGGGAATGGGGCTGGAATTCCCAAATTTCTGAGCTTTGATCCACTAAGAATTTCGGCTGAAATTCCCAAATTTCTGAGTGTGAATCCCAGGGGAATGGGGCTGGAATTCCCAAATTTCTGAGCTTTGATCCACTAAGAATTTCGGCTGAAATTCCCAAATTTCTGAGTGTGAATCCCAGGGAAATGTGGCTGGAATTCCCAAATTTCTGATCCCTGGATCCCACTGAGCTGAAATTCCCAAATTTCCGAGCCTGGATCCCTGTCCAAGGCTGGCCAGGGGCTCCATCATTCCCAAAATTCCCAAAAAACCAGAGCAGGGGGATGAATTTCTCCCCAGAATTGGGAATTCCATGTGGGAATCGACTTCTGGGAATTCCAGGGCCTTCCTCTCCCTCCTCCCCCTGCTGACTTTTCCCGGTTTTTTCTCTTTTTTGGGATCAGATCCGCCCTCCAGGACCTCGTGGCTCCGCCCTGTGGGAGAGGAGAGGGAAAAATGGGAGAAATTTGGGAGAAATTCCCAGCACAGAGTGAGGCCAGCGCAGCCCTGCGTGCTTCCAGGAGGAATTCTGCCTCGGGAGGTAAAGCAGGGTCCTTGTCCTGGGAATTCCTTCAATCCTTCCTTTTTTCCCACAGGAATTCCTTCAATCCTTCCTTTTTTTCCTGGGAATTGCTTCAATCCTTCTTTTTTTTCATGGGAATTCCTTCAATCCTTCCTTTTTCCCACAGGAATTCCTTCAATCCTTCCTTTTTTCCCACAGGAATTCCTTCAATCCTTCCTTTTTTTCCACAGGAATTCCTTCAATCCTTCTTTTTTTCCATGGGAATTCTTTCAATCCTTCTTTTTTTCCATGGGAATTCTTTCAATCCTTCTTTTTTTCCATGGGAATTCTTTCAATCCTTCTTTTTTTCCATGGGAATTCTTTCAATCCTTCTTTTTTTCCATGGGAATTCTTTCAATCCTTCTTTTTTTCCATGGGAATTCTTTAAATCCTTCTTTTTTTCCTGGGAATTCCTTTAATCCATCCTTTTTTCATGGGAATTCTTTAAATCCTTCATTTTTTCCATGGGAATTCCTTCAATCCTTCTTTTTTTCCCATGGAAATTCCTTTAATCCTTCCTTTTCCTGGGAATTCCTTCAATCCTTCCTTTTTTCCACAGGAATTATTTCAATCCTTCAATTTTTCCATGGGAATTCCTTTAATCCTTCTTTTTTTCCAAGGT
>NW_024502991.1:5688-15641 GCF_017590055.1 Onychostruthus taczanowskii
CTTTTTTTCCACGGGAATTCCTTCAATCCTTCCTTTTTTCCCACAGGAATTCCTTCAATCCTTCCTTTTTTCCACAAGAATTCCTTCAATCCTTCTTTTTTTCCATGGGAATTCCTTCAATCCTTCTTTTTTTCCCATGGAAATTCCTTTAATCCTTCCTTTTTTTTCCTGGGAATTCCTTCAATCCTTCTTTTTTTCCATGGGAATTCTTTAAATCCTTCTTTTTTTCCTGGGAATTCCTTTAATCCATCCTTTTTTCATGGGAATTCTTTAAATCCTTCATTTTTTCCATGGGAATTCCTTCAATCCTTCTTTTTTTCCATGGGAATTCTTTAAATCCTTCTTTTTTTCCTGGGAATTCCTTTAATCCATCCTTTTTTCATGGGAATTCTTTAAATCCTTCATTTTTTCCATGGGAATTCCTTCAATCCTTCTTTTTTTCCATGGGAATTCCTTCATTCCTTCCTTTTTTTCCTGGGAATTCCTTCAATCCTTCTTTTTTTCCATGGGAATTCTTTAAATCCTTCTTTTTTTCCTGGGAATCCCTTCAATCCTTCTTTTTTTCCATGGGAATTCTTTAAATCCTTCTTTTTTTCCTGGGAATTCCTTCAATCCTTCTTTTTTTCCATGGGAATTCTTTAAATCCTTCATTTTTTCCATAGCAATTCCTTCAATCCCTCTTTTCTCCATGGGAATTCTTTCAATCCTTCTTTTTTTTCCACGGGAATTCCTTCAATCCTTCATTTTTTCCACGGGAATTCCTTCAATCTTTCTTTTTTCCCATGGGAATTCCTTCAATCCCTCTTTATTCCATGGGAATTCCTTCAATCCCTCCTTTTTCCCATGGGAATTCCTTCAATCCCTCTTTATTCCATGGGAATTCTTTAAATTCTTCATTTTTTCAATGGGAATTCCTTCATTCCCTCCTTTTTCCCATGGGAATTCCTCCAATTCTTCCTTTTTCCTTTCCCTTTTCCATTTCCAATCCTTTCCTTTTTCTTTCTTTAGGAATTCTTCCAATCCTTCATTTTTTCTTTTTGCTTTTCCTTTTTTTGGGAATTTCTCCAACCCCTCCTTTTTTTTCCATGGGAATTCCTTCAATCCTTCATTTTTCCCCATGGGAATTCTTCCAATCCCTCTTTTCCCATGGGAATTCCTTCAATCCTTCCTCTTTTCCTTTTCCTTTTCCTTTACCTTTTTCCTTTCCTTCCCTTCCCTTTTTCTTTTTTCAGGAATTCCTCCAATCCCTCTTTTTGCCATGGGAATTCCTCCAATCCCTCCTTTTTTCCCATTCTGGAAAACTTCTCTGGGAAGATCCCAGAGTTTTGGGATGAGTCCCTTTCCTTCCCTTCCCTTTTTCTTTTTTCAGGAATTCCTCCAATCCCTCTTTTTGCCATGGGAATTCCTCCAATCCCTCCTTTTTTCCCATTCTGGAAAACTTCTCTGGGAAGATCCCAGAGTTTTGGGATGAGCCTTATGAGACCCCAGAATTTTGGGAAGATCCCACAGGAGTTTTGGGATGAGCCTTAGGAGATCCCAGAGGAGTTTTGGGAAGATCCCAGAGTTTTGGGATGAGTTTGGTGAGACCCCAGAATTTTGGGATGAGCTCTGGGGAGATCCCAGAGTCTGGGATGAGCCCAGAGGAGTTTTGGGGAGATCCCAGAGTTTTGGGATGAGCCTGGTGAGATCCCAGAGGAGTTTTGGGATGGGAGGAGGGGCTGCTCCTGGCTCTGGATTTCTGGGAGCCCCTGAGCTCCACGGAATGTTCCGGAGCCCTGGCAGAGGGGCTGTGATCCCGTGGGAAGGGCTGGGCTGGGATTTGGGGCCGCTCTGGGCCGGGAGCCCTCGGCCCTGATCAAACCCTGCACACATGGGGTTTTCCCAGGGTTTTTTTTTTGGGAATGAAGGATCCAGCATCCCCTGGAGCTGCTCTGGGGTCCCCTCACATCTGTCCCTGTGTCACCGGCTCTGCTGCTGGGCTGGGCACATCTGGCCAGGGTCATGGGCCGGGAGCCCTCGGCCCTGATCAAACCCTGCAGCTGAGGGGTTTTCCCAGGGTTTTTTTTTTTTTGGGAATGAAGGATCCAGCATCCCCTGGAGCTGCTCTGGGGTCCCCTCACATCTGTCCCTGTGTCACCGGCTCTGCTGCTGGGCTGGGCACATCTGGCCAGGGTCAGGCTGCAGGGGCTCAGCACAGCTGGCTGGGGGGCACAGCTGGATGGTGCCAAGGCACAGGAGCCCAGCACAGCTGGGTGGGTTTGGGAGGCCACATCTGGCCAGGAGGCCACATCTGGGCAGGGCTGGGGGGGCAGGGGCTCAGTACAGCTGGCTGGGGGGCCAAGGCGTGGGAGCCCAGCACATCTGGATGTGTTTGGGAGGCCACATCTGGCCGGGGAGCAGCAGCAGGGCCAGGCCTCAGCTGCCCTCCTGTGCTCCTGGGGTGGGCACAGCTGGAATTCCTGGGGTGGGCACAGCTGGAGTTCCTGAGGTGGGCACAGCTGGAATTCCTGGGGTGGGCACAGCTGGAATTGCTGAGGTGGGCACAGCTGGAATTCCTGGGGTGGGCACAGCTGGAATTCCTGGGGTGGGCACAGCTGGAATTCCTGAGGTGGGCACATCTGGAATTGCTGAGGTGGGCAGGGCTGGAATTGCTGAGGTGGGCACAGCTGGAATTCATGGGGTGGGCACAGCTGGAATTCCCAGGTCCCCTCACAGCTGGAATTCCTGGTGTGGGCACATCTGGAATTCCAAGGTCCCCTCACAGCTGGAATTCCTGGGGTGGGCACAGCTGGAATTGCTGAGGTGGGCACAGCTGGAATTCCTGAGGTGGGCACAACTGGAATTCCCAGGTCCCCTCACAGCTGGAATTCCTGAGGTGGGCACATCTGGAATTCCAAGGTCCCCTCACAGCTGGAATTCCTGGGGTGGGCACAGCTGGAATTGCTGAGGTGGGCACAGCTGGCCTGGGACATGGTGGGTGCAGGTAGGACCCAGCTGGGCACTTGAGTGGCATCTGGTGGGTGCACGTATGACCCACCTGGGCACTGGGGTGGGACATGGTGGGTGCAGGTAGGACCCCCCTGGGCACGGGGGTGGGGTCTGGGGGTGCAGGTAGGACCCACTTGGGCACCAGAGTGGGGTCTGGGGGTGCAGGTAGGACCCTCCTGGGCACGGGCAGGTAGGACCCACTTGGGCACCAGAGTGGGGTCTGGGGGTGCAGGTAGGACCCACCTGGGCACGGGGGTGGGACACGGTGGGTGCAGGTAGGACCCACCTGGGACATGGTGGGTGCAGGTAGGACCCACCTGGGCACGGGGGTGGGACACGGTGGGTGCAGGTAGGACCCACCTGGGACATGGTGGGTGCAGGTAGGACCCACCTGGGACATGGTGGATGCAGGTAGGACCCACCTGGACACCGGGGTGGGGTCTGAGGGTGCAGGTACGACCCACCTGGGACATGGTGGGTACAGGCAGGACCCACCTGGCACTGGCATGGGATTTGGGGGTGCAGGTAGGACCCACCTGGGCACTGGGGTGGGATCTGGTGGGTGCAGGTAGGTCCCACCTGGGACATGGTGGGTACAGGTAGGACCCACCTGCACCAGGGTGGGGTCTGGGGGTGCAGGTACGACCCACCTGGGTATCAGAGTGGGATCTGGTGGTATTCAGGCTTGGAGGTGTTGGGATGGGGTGTGGGGGGTCCTGGGAAGGGTTTGAGCAGCACAGGTGAGGGGTCAGGACAGGTGAGGGATCCGCCATCCTGGGGAAGGAGTGGAGGTGGCACTCAGGGCTCTGGCAGGGATCAGTCACAGGTTGCACTTGATGATTTGGGAGGTTTTTCCCAAACTCGGTGATTCCATGAGGGATTCCTTGAGGGGTCCCGGGAGTGATCCCGTGAGAAATTCCATGAATGGTTCCAAGGGTGATTCCATCAGTGATCCCATGATCAATCCCACGACTGAGCGAGCAGAGGTGGCACTCAGGGCTCTGCTGGGGATTGAGTCCATCTTGGCCTCAGCTCTCTGGGAGCTTTCCCCACCCCATCCTGGGAGGTTTCCATGATCAATCCCATGATTGATCCTATGATTGATCCCATGATCAATCCCACGACTGAGCGAGCAGAGCTGGCACTCAGGGCTCTGCTGGGATTGAGTCCATCATGGCCTTGATGCCCTGGGGGGTTCCCCCACCCATCCTGGGGGTTCCCCCACCCATGCTGGGGTGTTCCCCCACCCATCCTGGGGTGTTCCCCCACCCATCCTGGAGGTTCCCCCACCCTTCCTGGGGGATTCCCCCACCCATCCTGATGGATTTCCCCACCCATCCTGGTGGGTTTCCCCACCCATCCTGATGGATTTCCCCACCCATCCTGGTGGGTTTCCCCACCCATCCTGATGGATTTCCCCACCCATCCTGGTGGGTTTCCCCACCCATCCTGATGGATTTCCCCACCCATCCTGGTGGGTTTCCCCACCCATCCTGATGGATTTCCCCACCCATCCTGGTGGGTTTCCCCACCCATCCTGATGGATTTCCCCACCCATCCTGGTGGGTTTCCCCACCCATCCTGATGGATTTCCCCACCCATCCTGGTGGGTTTCCCCACCCATCCTGATGGATTTCCCCACCCATCCTGGTGGGTTTCCCCACCCATCCTGATGGATTTCCCCACCCATCCTGGTGGGTTTCCCCACCCATCCTGATGGATTTCCCCACCCATCCTGGTGGGTTTCCCCACCCATCCTGATGGATTTCCCCACCCATCCTGGTGGGTTTCCCCACCCATCCTGATGGATTTCCCCACCCATCCTGGTGGGTTTCCCCACCCATCCTGATGGATTTCCCCACCCATCCTGGTGGGTTTCCCCACCCATCCTGATGGATTTCCCCACCCATCCTGGTGGGTTTCCCCACCCATCCTGATGGATTTCCCCACCCATCCTGGTGGGTTTCCCCACCCATCCTGATGGATTTCCCCACCCATCCTGGTGGGTTTCCCCACCCATCCTGATGGATTTCCCCACCCATCCTGGTGGGTTTCCCCACCCATCCTGATGGATTTCCCCACCCATCCTGGTGGGTTTCCCCACCCATCCTGATGGATTTCCCCACCCATCCTGGTGGGTTTCCCCACCCATCCTGATGGATTTCCCCACCCATCCTGGTGGGTTTCCCCACCCATCCTGATGGATTTCCCCACCCATCCTGGTGGGTTTCCCCACCCATCCTGATGGATTTCCCCACCCATCCTGGTGGGTTTCCCCACCCATCCTGGAGGTTCCCCCACCCCATCCTGGGGGGCTCCCCCACCCATCCTGGGGGTTCCCCCACCCATCCTGGGGTGTTTCCCCACCCATCCTGGTGGGTTCCCCCACCCCATCCTGGGGGGTTCTCCCACCCCTCCTGGGGGTTTCCCCACCCCTCCTGGGGGTTTCTCCACCCATCCTGGTGGGTTTCGCCACCCATCCTGGGGGTTTCCCCACCCATCCTGGGGGGTTCCCCCACCTCTCCTGGGGTGTTCCCCGACCCATCCTTGGGGGTTCCCCCACCCGTCCTGGGGGTTCCTCCACCCATCCTGGGGGTTCCCCCACCCCTCCTGGGGGTTCCCCCACCCCAGCCTCCCCGCGTGACCCCGTCGCCGTTCCCGCAGGCCCCGCACTGCGAGCACGCCTTCTGCAATGCCTGCATCACGCAGTGGTTCTCGCAGCAGCAGACGTGCCCGGTGGACCGCAGCGTGGTGACGGTGGCCCACCTGCGCCCGGTGCCGCGGATCATGCGGAACATGCTCTCCAAGCTGCAGATCACCTGCGACAACGCCGTCTTCGGCTGCACGGCCGTGGTGCGCCTCGACAACCTCATGGCTCACCTCAACGACTGCGAGCACAACCCCAAGCGCCCCGTCACCTGCGAGCAGGGATGCGGGTGAGGGCGGGCACGGGGTGGGCACGGGGAGGCGTGAGATGGGCACTGGGATGGACGTGGGGTGGGGATGGACATGGGATGGGCACTGGGGCTGGGCATCGGATGGCCCTGGGATGGACGTGGGATGGGGATGGACACACAGAACGGGCACAGGATGGGCGCTGGGATGGACATGGGGTGGGGATGGACACGGGATGGGCACTGGGGCTGGGCATCGGATGGCCCTGGGATGGACACGGGATGGGCACTGGGATGGATGTGGGGTGGGGATGGACACGGGATGGACACTGGGGCTGGCATCAGATGGCCCTGGGATGGACGTGGGGTGGGGATGGACACATACAACGGGCACAGGATGGGCACTGGGATGGACATGGGGTGGGGATGGGCATGGGATGGGCACTGGGGCTGGGCATCAGATGGCCCTGGGATGGACACAGAATGGGCACTGGGATGGACGTGGGGCGGGGATGGACACATAGAACGGGCACAGGATGGGCACTGGGATGGACATGGGGTGAGGATGGACACAGAACAGGCACAGGATGGGCACTGGGATGGACACAGGATGGGCACTGGGGCTGGGCATCGGATGGCCCTGGGATGGACGTGGAGTGGGGATGGACACATACAACGGGCACAGGATGGGCATTGGGATGGACGTGGGGCGGGGATGGACACATAGAACGGGCACAGGGTTGGCACTGGAATGTGCATGGGTGGAGGATGGACACAGAACAGGCACAGGATGGGCTCTGGGATGGACATGGGGAGAGGATGGACACAGAACAGGCACAGGATGGGCTCTGGGATGGACATGGGGAGAGGATGGACACAGAACAGGCACAGGATGGGCTCTGGGATGGACATGGGGAGAGGATGGACACAGAACAGGCACAGGATGGGCTCTGGGATGGACATGGGGAGAGGATGGACACAGAACAGGCACAGGATGGGCTCTGGGATGGACATGGGGAGAGGATGGACACAGAACAGGCACAGGATGGGCTCTGGGATGGACATGGGGAGAGGATGGACACAGAACAGGCACAGGATGGGCTCTGGGATGGACATGGGGAGAGGATGGACACAGAACAGGCACAGGATGGGCTCTGGGATGGACATGGGGAGAGGATGGACACAGAACAGGCACAGGATGGGCTCTGGGATGGACATGGGGAGAGGATGGACACAGAACAGGCACAGGATGGGCTCTGGGATGGACATGGGGAGAGGATGGACACAGAACAGGCACAGGATGGGCTCTGGGATGGACATGGGGAGAGGATGGACACAGAACAGGCACAGGATGGGCTCTGGGATGGACATGGGGAGAGGATGGACACAGAACAGGCACAGGATGGGCTCTGGGATGGACATGGGGAGAGGATGGACACAGAACAGGCACAGGATGGGCTCTGGGATGGACATGGGGAGAGGATGGACACAGAACAGGCACAGGATGGGCTCTGGGATGGACATGGGGAGAGGATGGACACAGAACAGGCACAGGATGGGCTCTGGGATGGACATGGGGAGAGGATGGACACAGAACAGGCACAGGATGGGCTCTGGGATGGACATGGGGAGAGGATGGACACAGAACAGGCACAGGATGGGCTCTGGGATGGACATGGGGAGAGGATGGACACAGAACAGGCACAGGATGGGCTCTGGGATGGACATGGGGAGAGGATGGACACAGAACAGGCACAGGATGGGCTCTGGGATGGACATGGGGAGAGGATGGACACAGAACAGGCACAGGATGGGCTCTGGGATGGACATGGGGAGAGGATGGACACAGAACAGGCACAGGATGGGCTCTGGGATGGACATGGGGAGAGGATGGACACAGAACAGGCACAGGATGGGCTCTGGGATGGACATGGGGAGAGGATGGACACAGAACAGGCACAGGATGGGCTCTGGGATGGACATGGGGAGAGGATGGACACAGAACAGGCACAGGATGGGCTCTGGGATGGACATGGGGAGAGGATGGACACAGAACAGGCACAGGATGGGCTCTGGGATGGACATGGGGAGAGGATGGACACAGAACAGGCACAGGATGGGCTCTGGGATGGACATGGGGAGAGGATGGACACAGAACAGGCACAGGATGGGCTCTGGGATGGACATGGGGAGAGGATGGACACAGAACAGGCACAGGATGGGCTCTGGGATGGACATGGGGAGAGGATGGACACAGAACAGGCACAGGATGGGCACTGGGATGGACGTGGGGCGGGGATGGACACATAGAACGGGCACAGGATGGGCATGGAATGGACACGGGGTGGGCACTGGGATGGGCATAGGATAGTACCAGGATGGGCCCTGGGATGGACCCAGAATGGGGATGGGCACTGGGATGGACACAGGATGGGCCCTGGGATGGACATGGGGTAGGGATGGGCACAGGATGGGCACTGGTATGGACACAGGATGGGGATGGGATGGGCACTGGGATGGACACGGGATAGGGATGGACACGAGATGACCCTGAGATGGACCATGGGATGGACACAGGAGTGCCCCTGGGATAGACATTGGCATGGGGATGGACATGGGATGGGACATGGGGTGGGGATGGACACGGGATGGACACTGGGGCTGGCATCAGATGGCCCTGGAATGGGCACTGGGATGAAGACAGGATGGGGATGGTCATAGGATGGGGCTGGACACATAGAATGGGCACAGGATGGGCATGGGATGGATACGGGATGGGCACTGGGATGGACATAGGATAGTACCAGGATGGGCCCTGGGATGGACCCAGAATGGGGATGGGCACTGGGATGGACACAGGATGGGCCCTGGGATGGCCAGGAGTGGGCTGGCAAGGGCAGATGGGCACTGGGATGGACAGAGGATGGCCATGGAACCAGGCACAGGATGGGCACTGGTATGGACACAGGATGGGGATGGGATGGGCACTGGGATGGACACGGGATAGGGATGGACACGAGATGACCCTGAGATGGACCATGGGATGGACACAGGAGTGCCCCTGGGATAGACATTGGCATGGGGATGGACATGGGATGGTCATGGAACAGGCACAGGAATGGGCACTTGGATGGGCACGGGATGGCACCAGGATGGAAAAGCCCTGGGATGGCACACCTCCAGGACAGGGTCAGGGTGGACATCAGCAGGAATTCCCTCCTCTAAAGCCTCCTGGTCAGGCTTTAGAACATCTCAGGAACTCAGCAAAGAAAAATCCCCATTTATCCCCCAAATCCTCCCCCAGCCTGACACTCAGCCACACCTGTGTCTTTCCACACCTGGATTACCTCTGGAAGGTGTCCAAATTCCCCTAATTTGGGCTCTCCACCTTCTTTCCCCCACTCCTGGCAGGTTGGAGATGCCCAAGGACGAGCTGCCCAACCACAACTGCATCAAGCACCTGCGCTCGGTGGTGCAGCAGCAGCAGACCAGGATCGCCGAGCTGGAGAAAACCTCGGCCGAGCACAAGCACCAGCTGGCCGAGCAGGTGGGGCAGCAGCACCAGGAGTGGGCTGGCAAGGGCAGATTTGGGGTGTTGGGAACCAAAATCCCCCAAAAAATGGGGGGGAAGTGGCTGGGAGAAGGGGTGGGTATGTGGGGTTGGGTTGGGCCACACCGGGGGCTTCAGGAGCGGCAGGATTGGGCTGGGAAGGGCAGATTTGGGGTGTTGGGAACCAAAATCCCCCAAAAAATGGGGGGGAAGTGGCTGGGAGAAGGGGTGGGTATGTGGGGTTGGGTTGGGCCACACCGGGGGCTTCAGGAGCGGCAGGATTGGGCTGGGAAGGGCAGATTTGGGGTGTTGGGAACCAAAATCCCCCAAAAAATGGGGGGGAAGTGGCTGGGAGAAGGTGTGGGTATGTGGGGTTGGGTTGGGCCACACCGGGGGCTTCAGGAGTGGCAGGATTGGGCTGGGAAGGGCAGATTTGGGGTGTTGGGAACCAAAATCCCAAAAAAAATGGGGGAAAGTGGCTAGGGGAAGGTGTGGGCCGAGTGTGGGTCTGTGGGATTGGG
>NW_024502992.1:0-564 GCF_017590055.1 Onychostruthus taczanowskii
AAAAATCCCAAATTTTGGGGTGGGGGCGATAGGGGCGGGGCCTGTCGCGATATTTGGGGAGGGGTCGTGATTGGGGGGGAGGACACAGGAGCTGCTGGACCCCCCAAAAATCTCAGGGGTGACCCCAAAATTTCAGGTCTGGGACCCCCCCCAAATCTTAAGAGAGCCCAAAATTTGGGGGCTGGGACCCCCAAAATTTCCTCTGCCCCCCAAAATTTGGGGTCTGGGACCCCCAACATTTCCTCTGCCCTCCAAAATTTGGGGGCCGGGACCCCCAAAATTTCCTCTGCCCCGCAAAATTTGGGGGCCGGGACCCCCAAAATTTCCTCTGCCCCCCAAAATTTGGGGTCTGGGACCCCCAACATTTCCTCTGCCCTCCAAAATTTGGGGGCCGGGACCCCCAAAATTTCCTCTGCACTCCAAAATTTGGGGTCTGGGACCCCCAAAATTTCCTCTGCCCCCCAAAATTTGGGGGCCGGGACCCCCAAAATTTCCTCTGCACTCCAAAATTTGGGGTCTGGGACCCCCAAAATCAGATTCTTGGAGACCCCAAAATTTGGGGGC
>NW_024502993.1:0-564 GCF_017590055.1 Onychostruthus taczanowskii
GACATTTGCTTTCTTTCAGTCCTCATGTGCCTCTCTTGACCTCCATGACCTCTCAAAGTTGTTTGTGTGCAACCTTGCTATGGTGTCCAATAGCTCCTTCAGCACTCATGGATGCTTTCTTGTCAGGGTCCACAGACTTGTGGATGTCCAATTTGTTTAGATGCTTTCTAACCCAAGCCTGCTTAACCAAGGGAAAATCTTCCATCCAACATGCCTTTACTCTGGTCTCCTGGGTCAGAGATCTGGTATAACTTTGGCTGAACAACTAGAACTAAACCAAGTTTCAATGGCTATCATTGCCTTTAAAAAAATCAAATAACTATAAGAAATTAATTAAATACGGCTTCTTTAGTGTAGCCAGTGTGGTGAAATATACTACCAGAAATAATTCCATTCCCTTCCATGGATTTAGGAAAATTACATTACCGTAAAATATATCTGTATACATGGCTTTCAGAAGAATCCTAACAAAACACATACATTTGCCATATCTATTGCCAGTGTAAAGAATCATTTTGAAATGCCTGGTCTCACTGTCCTACACCCCCCCCCCCCCCCCCCCCC
>NW_024502994.1:0-564 GCF_017590055.1 Onychostruthus taczanowskii
GAAAATGGGAATTTTGGGGGTAAAAAAACGGATTTGGGGGTGGAAAATGGAAATTTTGGGGGTAAAAAAGGGGAATTTGGGGGGGACAGGGAGGATTTTTTGGGAATTTTCCCAAATTTGGGGAATTTTTCCTGAATTTTGGGAGTTTTCCCCCAGGGGAAGTTGGGGGTGCCGGGGCTGCCGGGGTACCCCGGGCGCCAGGGGCCGAAGGTGAGTGACAGCCCAAAAATCCCCAAAATTGCCCCAAAATACCCCAAAAATCCCCCAAAAACCCAAAATCCACCTCAAACCCTGGAAAATTCCCTCCAAATTGCAAAAATCCACCCCAAATTCCCCCAAAATTCCCCCAAAATCCGCCCAGAATTTCTCTGGATCCCAGAAACTCCCCCAAAATCTTCCAAAATTCTCCCAAAATCCCCACAAAATGTCCCAAAATCCACCCAAATTCCCCCAAAATTCCCCCAAAATCCGCCCAGAATTTCTCTGGATCCCAGAAACACCCCCAAAATCTTCCAAAATTCTCCCAAAATCCACCTAAAATTCTCCCAAAATTCCCACAAAATG
>NW_024502995.1:0-564 GCF_017590055.1 Onychostruthus taczanowskii
AGTATTTTAATAATAATGTTAAGAAGAATCCTCTACATAATCCCCAATTAACTTGAACAACAACTTTAAACAATTAAATGAAATTAAATATTAACTAAACGAACAAATAGCACATCCTCTACCATTAACAATATATTAGCCAATGTTAATAACATTAAACATGCAACCCTTCATTATAAAACAGCAATTAAGTCCGCGCCACAGCACTCCCAAGATGGTGGCCGCGAAGCGACTCCATTAAAGCCTGGCCACCCACGTAAAAAGACCCCCGCCCGCGCCGCCGCTGATCCCACAGCCCGTCTCCACGCCAGTGGAGATGCCACAGGGGGCCCCGCGGGCGTCGGGGTGGTGTGAAAGCAGTCAAGTAGAAGTTACGGGCGCCTACAATTTTCCCGCCATTACGTCCGCCATCTTGAGAGGATCAGTGTGAAAAATGCCTATTTTATGATTGGCTTTTCGCAAGTGTTATAATGAATATTGTATGTGTTATGTTAGAAAGTTATGCTGTATGTTTTGAATCGACAATCCTCTGTTAACCGGGGTCATTTTCAGGCTCGTGATGCC
>NW_024502996.1:0-564 GCF_017590055.1 Onychostruthus taczanowskii
TTTTTTGGGGGAATTTTCCCAGGAAAACCTGGAATTCTGCTGCTCACACTGGTCCAGGGGCGGGGGTACGCTGCCCTTGACCCAGGGGAGGAACTGGGATGAACTGGGAGGAACTGGGACCCCGCGACCCCAAACCAGCCCCGTTTTTAATGGGCATTTTTGGTTTTTTTCTGGGTATTTTTCCTTTTTTGGGGGAATTTTCCCCGGAAAACCTGGAATTCCACTGCTCACACTGGTCTGGGGTGAGGAATGGTACCCTTGACCCAGGGGATGAACTGAGATGAACTGGGAGGAACTGGGACCCCGCGACCCCAAACCAGCCCCGTTTTTAATGGGAATTTTTGGTTTTTTCTGGGAATTTTTCCTATTTTGGGGGAATTTTCCCCGGAAAACCTGGAATTCCACTGCTCACACTGGTCTGGGGTGGGGAATGGTACCCTTGACCCAGGGGATGAACTGGGATGAACTGGGAGGAACTGGGAGGAACTGGGACCCCGTGACCCCAAACCAGCCCCGTTTTTAATGGGATTCCTGTGCTTTTTCTGGGAATTTTTCCTTTTTTGG
>NW_024502997.1:0-563 GCF_017590055.1 Onychostruthus taczanowskii
GGGGGGTTTGGGGAGGGGTCACAGGGCTGGGGGGGACCTCGGGCTGCCCCTCACCCCCCACCCTGTGCCCCCCAGGTGAGGTGTTCGATTACCTGGTGGCCCACGGGCGCATGAAGGAGAAGGAGGCCCGGGCGAAGTTCCGACAGGTCTGGGGGGGGTGATGCTGTTGGACCACCTCCAAAAGGGTTGGGGACCCCCCTGCCGTGTCCCCAAGGGGGCTGGGGGTGTCCCTGTGCCCCCCAGCTGGGGGGTTGAGCCTCCCCTGACACCCCCCTCTCCTGCAGATAGTGTCGGCCGTGCAGTACTGCCACCAGAAGTTCATTGTGCACAGGGACCTGAAGGTGAGGGACCCCCACCTGGGACCCCCTGAGACCCCTGGGACCCTCAGAATAACACCCAGACACGCTTGGACCCCCGACACCCCTGGGACCCCCAGAATGACACCCAGACACCCCTGGGACCCCCAGAATGACACCCAGACACCCCTGGGACCCCCAGAACATCACCCTGGGATCCCTGGGACCCCCAGAATGGCACCCTGGGACCCCTAGAACAGCACCCAG
>NW_024502998.1:0-563 GCF_017590055.1 Onychostruthus taczanowskii
TATTGATATATTTATATATTTGTGTATTATATTGATATATTTATTTAATATATTTATATATTGTATTTATATATTTACATATGTAATATTTCTATATTTCTGTATTTATAATATTTATATAATTTACAATTTCTATATCATAATTATATATTATATTTCTATATTATTATATATTAAAACTATATACCGAGACTACACTAAAAATAATAGAAAGAAAAAAATCCTTCAGGAGCTCAAAAGGCCAGGAGAGGATTGATAACAAAAACTCGTGACTCTCAGAAAATCTATTAATTAGCCAATTAATTATTGTTAATTATTTATTATTAACTCACGCTGACCAATCACAGCTTCACCCGTTGGTAATCAATGCCCACAATTAACAGGAAGTTAATTGTTTACATTTCTCTTCTCAGCCTCCTCAGCTTTGAGAAAAATCCCAGCAAAGGATTTTCATGAAAATATCACGGCGGCGAAGAACTCTGTTGTGTGCTGGAAAATGAGATTATGAATATAAAATAAAGCTTTATAATTATTGGTTATTGATTATTGATTATTGATTACAA
>NW_024502999.1:0-563 GCF_017590055.1 Onychostruthus taczanowskii
ACCCCCAAAATCAGCCCCAAAATACCCCAGAACAGCCCCAAAATCAGCCCCCAAAACCAGCCCCAAAATACACCAAATCAGCCCCAAAAAAATCCACAAAACAGCCCCAAAATACCCCAAAACAGCTCCAGAAGAGCCCCAAAACCGGCCCCCCCAAAAAAACCCAAAACACCCCCAGAACAGCCCCAAAACCAACCCAAAATAGCCTCAAAAGTGAAAAAAATGCAGCCTCAAACCAGCCCCAAAATCCATCTCAAATTCACCCCCAAAACCAGCTCAGAATCAGCCCCAAATCCCCCCCAAATCTGCCCCAAACCCACCCCAAAATGGGTCCAAATCCCCCCAGACTCCCCCAATCCGTTTCCGGATCCCAAACCCCCCAAAATCCCCAAATTCCCAAATCCTTAAATCCCCAAATTCCCAAATCCACAAAATCCCAAATCCACAAATCCCAACGCCCCCCAAATGCCAAATCCTCAAATCCCCAAATCCCCGAACCCCCCAAATTTGGGGTCCCCCCCCACCCTTCTTGTTCTTCTTGTGGCTGACGAGGGTCCAGCCCC
>NW_024503000.1:0-563 GCF_017590055.1 Onychostruthus taczanowskii
AAAAAAGGGAAAAAAGGGAAAAAAGACCCCCCCCAATTTGGGGGGAGGGGGACGGAGCAAAAATCGGGGTGGGGGGGCGACCCCCGAACCCCCAAACAAAAATTGGGGGGACCCCCCCAAAAACCACGCCAAAACCGCCAAAAAATGGCCCAAAAAATGGCCCAAAAAAAGGCAAAAAAAGGGCAAAAAAAAAGGCAAAAAAAATTGAGGGGGGGTCCCCAAATTTTGGGGGACCCTCCCCAAAAACCGTGTCCAAAATGGGGCGACCCCCCCCCAAATAATTTGGGGACCCCCGGAGCCCGAGGGGGGTTTGGGGTTTTTGTTTTTTTGCCCAAAAGCAGCGAAATTGGACCCAAAATTTGGGGGTTTTTGGAGGGGTGGGGGAGGGGAGACCCCCCCTCCCAAAATTGGGGTTGGGGACCCCCCCCCAAAATTGGGGTTGGGGACCCCCCCCCAAAATCCCCGGGCTTGCCGGGGGACCTGCCCCCAAATTCCCGGGGTCTGCAGAGGCACCTGGTCCTGGAGGGGAAAACGGGAATGGAGGGGTTAAATTTGGGGGGTTT
>NW_024503001.1:0-563 GCF_017590055.1 Onychostruthus taczanowskii
ATCGGCAACTTTGGGGTGAAAAACGGCGATTACGGGGTAAAACCTGGTGGTGTTTGAGTAAAAATGATCATTTTGTGGCAAAACGTGGTGATTTTGAGGTAAAAAATTGTAATTTTGGGGTAAAACTCATGATTTTGGGGTGCATAAAGGCGATTTTGGGGTGCAAATGGTAATTTTGGGCTAAAAAGGTGATTTTGCAGTAAAAAATTGTGATTTTGAGGTAAAAAATTGGCAACTTTTGGGTAAAACCTGGTGATTCTGGAGAAAAAATGGCCATTTTGGAGCAAAAAATGGTGATTTTTGGGGTAAAAATGGTGATTTTGGGGTGAAAGCTGGAGATTTTGGGGCGGCTAAAAGTTATTTTGGGGTAAAAAATGTGACTTCCGAGTAAAAAAATTGTGATTTTGAGGTAAAAAATGGCAACTTTTGGGTAAAACCTGGTGATTCTGGAGAAAAAATGGCCATTTTGGAGCAAAAAATGACGATTTTTGGGGTAAAAATGGTGATTTTGGGGCGGCTACGGCAATTTTGAGGTAAAAAAATTTGATTTTGAGGTAAAAAAA
>NW_024503002.1:0-7249 GCF_017590055.1 Onychostruthus taczanowskii
GAAATCCTCACGAAATGGCCCAAAATCCGCCTGGAAATCCTCACAAAACTGCCCAAAATCCCCCTGGAAATCCTCACGAAATGGCCCAAAATCCGCCTGGAAATCCTCACAAAACTGCCCAAAATCCCCCTGGAAATCCTCACGAAATGGCCCAAAATCCGCCTGGAAATCCTCACAAAACTGCCCAAAATCCCCCTGGAAATCCTCACGAAATGGCCCAAAATCCGCCTGGAAATCCTCACAAAACTGCCCAAAATCCCCCTGGAAATCCTCACGAAATGGCCCAAAATCCGCCTGGAAATCCTCACAAAACTGCCCAAAATCCCCCTGGAAATCCTCACAAAATTGCCCAAAATCCCCCTCGAAATCTGTACGAAAGTGCCCAAAATCCCTCTGGAATTCCTCACGAAATTGCCAAAAATCCGCCTCGAAATTCTCCCAAAATTGCCCAAAATCCCCCTCGAAATCCTTACAAAATTCCCCCTGGAAATCCTCCCAAAATCCCCTCAAAATTCCCCAAAATCCCCCTCAAAATCCTCCCAAAATCCTCACGAAATTGCCAAAAATCCCCCTTGAAATCCTCACGAAATTGCCCAAAATGTCCTTCAAAATCCTCACAAAATTGCCCAAAATCCCCCTCGAAATCCTTACAAAATTCCCCCTGGAAATCCTCCCAAAATCCCCTCAAAATCCTCACGATATCGCCAAAAATCCCCCTCGAAATCCTTACAAAATTCCCTCAAAATTGCCCAAAATCCCCCTCGAAATCTGTACGAAAGTGCCCAAAATCCCCCTCGAAATCTGTACGAAAGTGCCCAAAATCCCCCTCGAAATCTGTACGAAAGTGCCCAAAATCCCCCTCGAAATCTGTACGAAAGTGCCCAAAATCCCCCTCGAAATCTGTACGAAAGTGCCCAAAATCCCCCTCGAAATCTGTACGAAAGTGCCCAAAATCCCCCTCGAAATCTGTACGAAAGTGCCCAAAATCCCCCTCGAAATCTGTACGAAAGTGCCCAAAATCCCCCTCGAAATCTGTACGAAAGTGCCCAAAATCCCCCTCGAAATCTGTACGAAAGTGCCCAAAATCCCCCTCGAAATCTGTACGAAAGTGCCCAAAATCCCCCTCGAAATCTGTACGAAAGTGCCCAAAATCCCCCTCGAAATCTGTACGAAAGTGCCCAAAATCCCCCTCGAAATCTGTACGAAAGTGCCCAAAATCCCCCTCGAAATCTGTACGAAAGTGCCCAAAATCCCCCTCGAAATCTGTACGAAAGTGCCCAAAATCCCCCTGGAAATCCTCACAAAACTGCCCAAAATGTCCTTCGAAATCGTCACAAAATTGCCCAAAATCCCCCTCGAAATCCTTACAAAATTCCCTCAAAAATCCCTCGAAAATCCTCACAAAATCCCCTCAATATTCCCCAAAACCCCCCTCAAAATCCTCCCAAAATCCTCACGAAATTGCCAAAAATCCCCCTTGAAATCCTCACAAAAGTGCCCAAAATCCCCCTGGAAATCCTCACAAAATTGCCAAAAATCCGCCTCGAAATTCTCCCAAAATTGCCCAAAATCCCACTCGAAATCCTTACAAAATTCCCTCAAAAATCCCTCGAAAATCCTCCCAAAATCCCCTCAAAATTCCCCAAAATCCCCCTCAAAATCCTCCCAAAATCCTCACAAAAGTGCCCAAAATCCCCCTCAAAATCCTCTGAAAATTGCCAAAATGTCCTTTGAAATCCTCACAAAATTCCCAAAAAATCCTCTTCAAAATCCTCCCAAAACTGCCAAAAATTCCACTCGAAATCCTCCGAAAATTCCCCCAAATCCCCTTCGAAATCCTCACAAAATTCCCAAAAAATCCTCTTCAAAATGCTCCCAAAACTGCCCAAAATCCCCCTCAAAATCCTCTGAAAATTGCCAAAATCTCCTTCGAAATCCTCCCAAAGCTGCCCAAAATCCCACTTGAAATCCTCCGAAAATTCCCCCAAATCCCCTTCGAAATCCTCACAAAATTCCCCAAAAATCCTCCCAAAATTGCCCAAAATCCCACTCGAAATCCTCACAAAATTCCCAAAAAGCCCCCTGGAAATCCTCCGAAAATTCCCCAAAATCCCCTTCGAAATCCTCCCAAAACTGCCCAAAATCCCCCTGGAAATCCTCACAAAATCCCCAAAAAATCCTCCTCGAATTCCCCAAAAATCCCCTCGAAATTCCCTCAAAAATTCTCCCAAAAATCTTCCCAAAATCCCCTGAAATCATCACAAAATCCCCAAAAAATCCTCCTGGAATTCCCCAAAAATCCCCTCGAAATTCCCTCAAAAATTCTCCCAAAAATCTTCCCAAAATTCCCCCTCGAAACCCCCTCAAAATTCCCAAATGGGTGAAATGAAATTCCCCAAAAATCCCCTTCAAAATTCCCAAAAATCCCACTTGAATTCCCAAAAAAATTCCCTCAAAAATTCTCCCAAAAATCTTCCCAAAATTCCCCCTCGAAACCCCCTCAAAATTCCCAAAAATCCCCCTCAAAATTCCCAAATTCCCCCGAAATGCCCGAAATTCCCGGAGGAATTTTGGGATTTTCTCCCATTGCAGGAATTCGGCCCCGCTTTGGCTGCACCCCCATGGGTGAAATTCCCAAATTTTTTGGGAAATTCCCCAAATTTTTTTGCCTTCTTTGATTTTTTTTTGCACTGTATTTATAGGGGGAGCCCCAGCCTGGGAATTTTGGGGAATTCCAGGGAGTTTTGAGGGAATTTTTGGGAATTTTGAGCAGAATTAAAGGGATTTGGTGGGGAATTTTGGGCAAAATTCTGGGATTTTGGGTGGAATTTTGGGATTTTGGGGGAAATTCCGAGGATTTTGGGCAGAATTTTGGGATTTTGGTGGGGCATTCCTGGGATTTTGGGCAGAATCATTCCTGGGATTTTGGGTGCAATTCCAGATTTTTGTGTGGATTTCTTGGGATTTCGGGCAGAATAATGGGAATTTTGAGTGAAAATCCTGGGATTTTGGGCAGAATTTTGGGATTTTTGGGGGAAATCCTTGAGATTTTGGGCAGAATTCTGGGATTTTAGAGGGAAATTCCTGGGATTTTGGGTGGAATTCCAGAATTTTGTGTGAAATTATTGGGATTTGGGGAAAAAATACTGGGATTTTGGGCAGAATTTTGGGGGTTTTGGCAGAATTCTGTGATTTTAGGGGAAATTCCCAGGATTTTGGGCAGAATTTTGTAATTTTTGGGGGAAATCCTTGAGATTTTGGGCAGAATTTTGGGATTTTGGTGAGGAATTCCTGGGATTTTGGGTGGAATTCCAGAATTTTGTGTGAAATTATTGGGATTTGGGGCAGAATAATGGGAATTTTGAGGAAAATTCTGGGATTTTGGGCAGAATTTTGTGATTTTAGGGGAAATCCTTGAGATTTTGGGCAGAATTTTGGGATTTTGGTGGGGAATTCCTGGGATTTTGGGCAGAATTTTGGGATTTTTGGCAGATTTCTGGGATTTTAGGGGAAATTCCCAGGATTTTGGGCAGAATTTTGGGATTTTGGTGGGGAATTCCTGGGATTTTGGGCAGAATTTTGGGATTTTTGGCAGATTTCTGGGATTTTAGGGGAAATTCCCAGGATTTTGAGCAAAATTCCGGGATTTTAGGGGAAATTCCCAGGATTTTGGGCAGAATTTTGTAATTTTTGGGGGAAATCCTTGAGATTTTGGGCAGAATTTTGGGATTTTGGTGAGGAATTCCTGGGATTTTGGGTGGAATTCTTGGGATTTGGGGCAGAATAATGGAATTTTGAGCAAAAATCCGGGGATTTTGGGCAGAATTTTGGGATTTTTGGGGGAAATCCTTAAGATTTTGGGCAGAATTCTGGGATTTTGGGTGGAATAAAGCCATGGATGGACACCCAGGAGTTGTTTTTGGGAACTGGGAGGGAACTGGGAGGGACTGGGAGGGACTGGGACTGGCACCGGTTTGTCCCAGTATGGAACTGGGACTGGCACCGGCCTCGTTCTGATACCAAATCCCGCCCCAATGTAGTTCCTCATTAGGCCCCGCCCCAGCCTCGTTCTGATACCAAATCCCGCCCCAATGTAGTTCCTCATTAGGCCCCGCCCCAGCCTCGTTCTGATACCAAATCCCGCCCCAATGTAGTTCCTCATTAGGCCCCGCCCCAGCCTCGTTCTGATACCAAATCCCGCCCCAATGTAGTTCCTCATTAGGCCCCGCCCCAGCCTCGTTCTGATACCAAATCCCGCCCCAATGTAGTTCCTCATTAGGCCCCGCCCCAGCCTCGTTCTGATACCAAATCCCGCCCCAATGTAGTTCCTCATTAGGCCCCGCCCCAGCCTCGTTCTGATACCAAATCCCGCCCCAATGTAGTTCCTCATTAGGCCCCGCCCCAGCCTCGTTCTGATACCAAATCCCGCCCCAATGTAGTTCCTCATTAGGCCCCGCCCCAGCCTCGTTCTGATACCAAATCCCGCCCCAATGTAGTTCCTCATTAGGCCCCGCCCCAGCCTCGTTCTGATACCAAATCCCGCCCCAATGTAGTTCCTCATTAGGCCCCGCCCCAGCCTCGTTCTGATACCAAATCCCGCCCCAATGTAGTTCCTCATTAGGCCCCGCCCCAGCCTCGTTCTGATACCAAATCCCGCCCCAATGTAGTTCCTCATTAGGCCCCGCCCCAGCCTCGTTCTGATACCAAATCCCGCCCCAATGTAGTTCCTCATTAGGCCCCGCCCCAGCCTCGTTCTGATACCAAATCCCGCCCCAATGTAGTTCCTCATTAGGCCCCGCCCCAGCCTCGTTCTGATACCAAATCCCGCCCCAATGTAGTTCCTCATTAGGCCCCGCCCCAGCCTCGTTCTGATACCAAATCCCGCCCCAATGTAGTTCCTCATTAGGCTCCGCCCCAGCCTCGTTCTGGCGCAAAGCCACGCCCACAACACCGATCCCTATCGGCCCCGCCCCTTTTCACCTCAACTTCCGCTTCCGCCCGCCACTTCCGCTTCCGGGTGCGCCGAGCGCGGTGAGCGGCGATGGCGGCGGGGCCGCTCCCCCAATTAACGCTTAATTACCGCCCTAATGACCCCCCCTCGGGACTGCTCCTCATTAGCGCCCTAATTACCGCCCTAATGACCCCCCTGCCTCTCAGGGCTGCCCGCGGGCCTTCCCTCCCTCGTCGCGTTCCCCTTTTCCCTTTCCCGCCCTTATTCCCGTTTTTATTTCGTCATTCCCGGTTTTATTTCGTCATTCCCGGTTTTATTTCGTCATTCCCGGTTTTATTTCGTCATTCCCGGTTTTATTTCGTCATTCCCGTAATGAACCCCCAATTCTCCTTTAATCAACCCCCACTTCCCCCTTAATTAATCCCCAATTCCCCTTTAATTAACCCCCAATTCCCCCGTTAATCAATCCCCAATTTTTCCTTAATCAATCCCCAATTCCTCCTTAATCAATCCCCAATTCCTCCCTAATTAATCCCCAATTTCCCCTCTTTAATTCCCAATTTTTATCACAAGTTTCCCTCTTTAATCAATCCCCATTTTCCCGTTAATTAATCCCCAATTTCCCGTTAATCAATCCCCAATTCCCCCTTAATTAATCCCCAATTCCCCCGGTTTTATTCCCGTTTCTTTTCGGTTTCCTTCTTCCCGTTTCTTAATTCCAGATTTTTCCCTCTAAATTCTCAGTTTTTATCCCCAATTCCCCTTTAATCAATCCCCAATTCCCCCCTAATCAATCCCCAATTCCCCCTTAATCAATCCCAAATTCTTCCTTAATCAATCCCCAATTCCTCCTTAATCAATCCCCAATTTTTCCTTAATTAATCCCCAATTTCCCCCCTTTAATTCCCAATTTTTATCACAAATTTCCCTCTTTAATCAATCACCAATTCCCCTTTAATCAATCCCCAATTCCCTGTCACTCAATGCCCAATTTCCCGTTAATTAATCCTCAATTTCCCCCTTCATCCCCACGCTTTATTCCCAAATTTTCCATTTTTATCCCAAATTTTCCCCCTTAATCAATCCCCAATCCCCCCTTAATTAACTTCCAATTGCCCGTTAATTAATCCCCAATTCCCCTTTAATCAATCTCCAATTCCCCTTTAATCAACGCCCAATTTCCCGTTAATTAATCCTCAATTTCCTTTTTATCACAAGTTTCCCTCTTTAATCAATCCCCATTTTCCCGTTAATTAATCCCCAATTTCCCGTTAATCAATCCCCAATTCCCCCTTAATTAATCCCCAATTCCCCCTTAATTAATCCCCAATTCCCCGTTAATCAATCCCCAATTCCCCGTTAATCAATCCCCAATTTTTCCTTAATTAATCCCCAATTTTTCCTTAATTAATCCCCAATTTCCCCCCTTTAATTCCCAATTTTTATCACAAGTTTCCCTCTTTCATCCCCACGCTTTATTCCCAAATTTTCCATTTTTATCCCAAATTTTCCCCCTTAATCAATCCCCAATCCCCCCTTAATTAACTTCCAATTGCCCGTTAATTAATCCCCAATTCCCCTTTAATCAATCTCCAATTCCCCTTTAATCAACGCCCAATTTCCCGTTAATTAATCCTCAATTTCCCCCTTTAATTCCCTATTTTTATTCCCAATTCCCAATTATTAATCTCCAATTCTCCCTTAATCAACCCTCAATTCCCCCTTAATTAATCCGCAATTCCCCATTAATCAATCCCTAATTTCCCCTTTAATTAACCCCGACTTCCCCCTTAATTAACCCCCAATTCCCCAATAATTAACCCCCAATTCCCCCTTAATTAACCCCACTTTCCCCCTTAATTAAGCCCCATTTCCTCCTTAATCAATCCCCAATCCAATTCCCCATTAATCAACCCCCAATTCCCCCTTAATTAACCCCCAACCCCCCATTAATCAACCCCCAATTCCCATTAATTAACCCCCACTTCCCCCTCAATCAACCCCCAATCCCCCTTTAATCAATGCCCAATTTCCATTAATTAACCCATAATCCCCATTAATTAACCCCCAATTCCCCCTTAATTAATCCGCCATCCCCCATTAATCAACCCCCAATTCCTCTTTAACCAATCCCCAATTCCCCCTTAATTAACGCTCAATTCCCCATTAATTAACCCCCAATCCCCCCTTAATCAATCCCCAATTCCCCCTTAATCAACCCCCTATTTCCATTAATTAACCCCCACTTCCCTCTTAATCAATCCCCACTTCCCCCATTAATCAACCCCCAATCCCCCC
>NW_024503002.1:7289-15015 GCF_017590055.1 Onychostruthus taczanowskii
TCTTTATCCCAGTGTGGGGGCGTCTTGGCCCGGTTTGGGGGGTCCCTGTCCCAGTTTGGGGGTCCCTTTCCCAGTTTGGTGGCCAATATTCCCATTTTTCCTGGGAATTCTGCCCCAGAACTCCCCTTTCTCCCCCATTCCAGCCCCTTCCCATATCCCCGTTTTACCTGGGAATTCTCCCCCCATTCCCACCTTTCCCCCCATCCCTAATTCCAGGATTTTCCTGGGAATTCTCCCCTGCCTTTTCCCTATTCCCCCTGATTTTCCCCGTGACGTTTCCCAACTTTTCCCCCATTTTTCCCATTTTTTCCCTCAATTTTCTCCCTGACTTTTCCCAGCTTTCCCCCCAATTCCTCCCGATATTCCCCCTGACTTTTCCCCAGTTTTTCCCTCAATTTTCCCCCTGACTTTTCCCAACTTTTCCCCCATTTTTCCCATTTTTTCCCTCAATTTTCCCCCTGACTTTTCCCAACTTTTCCCCAATTTTCCCCTGACTTTTCCCCGGTTTCCCCTGTCCCTAATCCCGGGATTTTCCCGTTTTTCCCAGAAAAAGGACCCGGCCCAGTTCCTGCAGGTGCACGGCCGGGCCTGCAAGGTTCACCTGGACTCCGCCGTGGCCCTGGCGGCCGAGAGCCCCGTCAACATGTGAGCCTGGGCCGGGAATTCCCGCCTGGAATTCCATGGGATTGCCTCTGGAATATTCCTGGGATCGCCCCCCAGGGATGGAGAAATCCGGGATTTCCCAGGGGTTGGAATTTGGGTGGTTTTGGGCAAATCTGGGGAGAATTCAGATTTTTATTGGAATTATCACTCCCATTTTTTTTGCTGATGGGAAGGAGGAATTCTGCTCATTCCAGGGAGAAAATCCCATGGGATCCTCACTCTGGAATCACCCCCAGAGCTGGATAATTTCCCCCAAAATGAAATTTAACTTTTTGCTCCAAAGAAAACTCAGCTTTTTGGGGGAACCGCCTTTCCCCCTTTTTTTTGCTGAAGGAAAGGGTGGAATTCTGACCATTCTGGGTGGGAATTCCAGGATTTTTCCCGTTCCCAAGGCTCGGTTTTTCCCGGCAGGATGCCCTGGCAGGGAGACACCAACAACATGATCGACAGGTTCGACGTCCGTGCTCACCTGGATTTCATCCCCATGTACACCCCGGCCTTGCTCAGCCCCACGTAAGACCCCCAAAAAATCCCCATAAGATTCCCAAAAAAATCCCCGTAAGATTCCCAAAAAAATTCCCCAGGAATTCTCAGCGGTTTTGGGGCTGGGGTCCCGCCAGGGCTGGGTGGGAGGGTCCTCAATCTGTGTTTTGACCCCAAAACCTGCATTTGGTCTCGGAAAATCTCCTGAAATTCTGCTTTAAGTGCCCAAATTCCGCCTTTGATCCCAACAATTCCTGTTTTAATCCCAAAAGTCCACGTTGGATTTGTAAAAATCTGTGTTTGACAGCCAAAATCCCCCTTTGGAGCCATAAAATTGCTCTTTTTTTAAACAAAAATCCCCTTTTGGATCCTCAGAATCTCACTTTGAACCCATAAAATGCACACTGGATCCCCAAAATCTCACTCTGAACCCTGAAATCCCTGTTTTGATCTCAAAATCCCTTCAGAATTCCCATTTTTCCAACTCACCAGAGCAGGAATCGAAAAATGTAACTGCACACAAATGTAATTATGGGGGGGGGGAAGATCCCTAAAAATCTGCCTTTTTTCCCCTCAAATCCGGCTTTTTTTAGCACAAAATATTTCTTTGATCCCTAAAATCCACCTTTAACCCCCAAAATTCCCGTTTTGATCCCAAAATCCCCTCAGATTTCCCGTTTTTGCAGCTCACCAGAGCAGGAATCGGATGAGCGCAAACGCAACTGTGAGGAGGGAAGGCTCTCATACTCCACCTTTTTTCTCCCCCAAATCCATTCCAACTCACCAGAGCAGGAATCGAAAAATGTAACTGCACACAAATGTAATTATGAGGGGGGGGTGGGGAAGATCCCTAAAAATCTGCCTTTTTTCCCCTCAAATCCGGCTTTTTTTAGCACAAAATATTTCTTTGATCCCTAAAATCCACCTTTAACCCCCAAAATTCCCGTTTTGATCCCAAAATCCCCTCAGAATTCCCGTTTTTCCAGCTCACCAGAGCAGGAATCGGATGAGCGCAAACGCAACTGTGAGGAGGGAAGGCTCTCATACTCCACCTTTTTTCTCCCCCAAATCCAGTTTTTTCCCCCCCAAATCCACTTTGGGACCTCAAAATCCACCTTTAACTCCCAAAATTCCCGTTTTGATCCCAAAATCCCCTCAGAATTCCCGTTTTTGCAGCTCACCAGAGCAGGAATCGGATGAGCGCAAACGCAACTGTGAGGAGGGAAGGCCCTCATAATCCCCCCTTTTTTTCCCCCCAAATCCAGTTTTTTCCCCCCCCCAATCCACTTTGGGACCTCAAAATCCACCTTTAACCCCCAAAACTCCCGTTTTGATCCCAAAATCCCCTCAGAATTCCCATTTTTCCAGCTCACCAGAGCAGGAGTCGGACGAGCGCAAATGCAACTACGAGCGGTACCGGGGCCTGGTGCAGAACGACTTCGCTGGCAGTGAGTCCCTTTTTTCCTGTTTTTTATGGGAATTCCGGCCCCTCTGGATCCCTGGGGGTGGTTGCTGAGGGGTTTGGGGAATGATTTGATCCCAAAATTCCCAATCGCAGTCTCGGAGGAGCAGTGCCTGTACCAGATCTACATCGACGAGCTCTACGGGGGCCTGCAGAAACCCAACGAGGATGAGAAGAAAAAGTGAGGGGGGGAAAAAAAGTCAGAATTCCTGGGAATTCCAGCTGGGAAATCACCGGGAATGCACCCCCACACCCTCGGGAATGATCCTAATTCTGGGATAATGCCCTCAATCCCAGTTTTTCCCCTCACACCTAAAATTCCCGTTTTGATCCCAAAATCCCCTCAGAATTCCCATTTTTCCAGCTCACCAGAGCAGGAATCGGATGAGCGCAAACGCAACTGTGAGGAGGGAAGGCCCTCATAATCTACCCTTTTTTCCCCCCAAATCCAGTTTTTTCCCCCCCCCAATCCACTTTGGGCCCTCAAAATCCACCTTTAACTCCCAAAATTCCCGTTTTGATCCCAAAATCCCCTCAGAATTGCCATTTTTCCAGCTCACCTGAGCAGGAATCGGATGAGCGCAAACGCAACTGGGAGGAGGGAAGGCTCTCATACTCCACCTTTTTTCTCCCCCAAATCCAGTTTTTTCTCCCCCAAATCCAGTTTTTTCTCCCCCAAATCCAGTTTTTTCTCCCCCAAATCCAGTTTTTTCCCCCCCCCAATCCACTTTGGGCCCTCAAAATCCACCTTTAACTCCCAAAATTCCCGTTTTGATCCCAAAATCCCCTCAGAATTCCCATTTTTCCAGCTCACCAGAGCAGGAGTCGGACGAGCGCAAATGCAACTACGAGCGGTACCGGGGCCTGGTGCAGAACGACTTCGCTGGCAGTGAGTCCCTTTTTTCCTGTTTTTTATGGGAATTCCGGCCCCTCTGGATCCCTGGGGGTGGTTGCTGAGGGGTTTGGGGAATGATTTGATCCCAAAATTCCCAATCGCAGTCTCGGAGGAGCAGTGCCTGTACCAGATCTACATCGACGAGCTCTACGGGGGCCTGCAGAAACCCAACGAGGATGAGAAGAAAAAGTGAGGGGGGGAAAAAAAGTCAGAATTCCTGGGAATTCCAGCTGGGAAATCACCGGGAATGCACCCCCACACCCTCGGGAATGATCCTAATTCTGGGATAATGCCCTCAATCCCAGTTTTTCCCCTCACACCTTTGCTGGAATCTCCCCCAAAATCATCCTGGGAAGGGCTCCTGGTTTTGTCTGGGGGTTTCTGGCTCGGGATTCCCATTTTCCCTCAGAATTCCTGCTTGTATTTCCCATTTTTCCTCTGAATTCCAGCTCAGATTTTCCATTTTCCCTCAGAATTCCCATTTTCCCCTCAAAATTCGAACTCGGAATTCCCGTTTTCCCTCAGAATTTTTGCTCAGGGCTCCCATTTTCCCTCACAATTCCCCTTAGAATTCCCATTTTCCCTCAGAATTCCCCCTCAGAATTCCCATTTTCCCTCACAATTTCCTCTCAGAATTCCCATTTTGCCTCACAATTCCCCCTCACCATTCCCCTTTTCCCTCTCAATTCCCATTTCCCCTCAGAATTCCTATTTCCCCTCACAATTCCCATTTTCCCTCACGATTCCCATTCCCCCTCACGATTTCCCCTCACAATTCCCATTTCCCCTCAGAATTCCCATGTCCCCTCAGAATTCCCATTCCCCCTCACAATTCCCATTTCCCCTCAGAATTCCCACTTCCCCTCACGATTCCCCTTCACAATTCCCCTTTCCCCTCACAATTCCCATTTCCCCTCAGAATTCCCACTTCCCCTCACGATTCCCCTTCACGATTCCCCTTTCCCCTCACAATTCCCCTTTCCCCTCACGATTCCCCCTCACGATTCCCCTTTCCCCTCACAATTCCCATTCCCCCTCACAATTCCCATTTCCCCTCACAATTCCCCCTCACAATTCCCATTCCCCCTCACGATTCCCCTTCTCCCTCCGAGGCGATCCCCGGGCCGGCCTCTCCGGGGCCTCGGCCTTCCCGAGGGGGATCTCCGCGTGGGGAAAAGCCCCGGGCTGGAGGGATTTGTGTCCCAAACCTCCCCAGGCTGGCGGAAAAAAAGGCTTCCATAGGCTACACCTACGAGGACAGCACGGTGGAGGAGCTGGAAAATTCCCTGGAAAAACGAGCCGGGGACGAGGAGGACTCCGAGGAAGACTCCAACACCGACGAGGACGAAGTGATCCCGGACATCGGTAACAAAGCATCCGAGGCTTTCGGCCGGGATTCGGGGATCGTTGCCGGGCGGAATTCCAGGATTTTCCGGGCGTTTTTCCAGACGTGGAGGTGGACGTGGATGAGCTGAACCAGGAGCAAGTGGCTGACCTGAACAAGCAGGCCACCACCTACGGCATGGCCGAGGGGGATTTCGTCAGGTATGGCCCGGAAAAACCTCGGGAAGAGCCGGGATCCTACCCCAAAACCACCCCGGCAAGGGCTCCTGCTTTTCCGTGGGAATCCCATTTTCCCTTGGGATTTCGGCTTGGGAATCCTGTTTTCCTGTGGGATTCTTTGCTGGAAATCCCATTTTTCCTGGGGATTTTGGTTCAGGAATCCCGTTTTTCCTTGGGATTTCGGCTTGGGAATCCTGTTTTCCCATGGCATTGTTTGCTGGAAATCACATTTTTCCTGGGGATTTTGGTTCAGGAATCCCATTTTTCCTTGGGATTTCGGCTCGGGAATCCTGTTTTTCTGTGGGATTGTTTGCTGGAAATCCCATTTTTCCTGGGGATTTTGGTTCAGGAATCCTGTTTTTCCTTGGGACTTTGGCTTGTGAATCCCACTTTTCCTTGGGATTCTCTCCTAGAAATCCCATTTCCCCTTGGGATTCTTTCCTAGAAATCCCATTTTCCGTTAGGATTTTCTCCTGGAAATCCCATTTTCCTCGGAATTCTGCCACAGATCTCCCTGGTTTTCCTGAGGATTCCCCCCTGGTTTTTCCAGACTTTCCCTTTTCCCTGAAATCTTTCCTTGAAAATCCCATTTTACCCTGAAATTCCGCCTTTAAAATCCCATTTTTCCCTGACTTTCCGGCTCAGGGCTTCCCCTTCTCCTCAGAATTCGGGATCTCCCCCAAAACCCCACCCTGATCCCATTTTTTTCTCCTGGAAAAAGGATGCTGAGGAAGGACAAGGAAGAGGCCGAAGCCATCAAAAACGCCAAGGCCCTGGAGGAGGAGAAGGCCATGTACTCGGTGAGGGAAAAACCTGGAAAAAACACAGAAAAAACGGGAATTTCCCCTGGGAAAATCCCCAAAAAATCCTTTCCTGACCTCCAATCCCTTCCCCAGGGCCGCCGCTCCCGCCGGCAGCGCCGGGAATTCCGGGAGAAGCGGCTGAAAGGCCGGAAAATCAGCCCCCCCAGGTGAGATTCCCAACGTTTCCACCCCCAATCCCAACCTTTTCATCTCAAATCCAAACATTTTCTCCCCAAATCCCAGCATTTTCCCCCCAAAATCCCAGCTTTTTTATTCCCAAATCCCAATTTTTCATTCCCAGACAACGATTTTTCACTCCCAAATCCTGTTTTTTCCCTTGTATCCCACTGATTTCCCCCCAAATCCCACCTTTTGCCCCCGAAAATCCCATTTTTATCCCCCAAATCCCAACTTTTCACCCCCAAAGCCCACCTTTTCCCCCCCANCAGCGCTCGGCCGCGGCCCCGGGAGCCTCGGCGCCGGCCCACAGAGCCTCCTCCCGGTGCGTGCCTGGCCCAAGCCCTCTTTTGCCCTCTTTTTCCCCTGATTTCCCCCTCTTTTCCCCTGATTTCCCCCTTTTTTCCCTCTTTTCTCCTGATTTCCCCCTTTTTTCCCTCTTTTCCCCTCTTTTTCCCCTCTTTTCCCCTCTTTTTCCCCTGATTTCCCCCCCTTTTCCCCTCTTTTCCCCTCTTTTTCCCCTCTTTTCCCTCCTTTTCTCCCTGATTTTCCCCATTTTTTCCCTCTTTTCCCCCCTTTTTTCCCTCTTTTCCCCCTTTTTTCCCTCTTTTCCCCTGTTTTGCCCCGATTTCCCTCTTTTTCCCCTGATTTCCCTCCCTTTTCCCCCCTTTTCCCCTCTTTTCCCCTCTTTTTTCCCTGATTTCCCCCTTTTTTCCCTCTATTCCCCTGTTTTTCCCCTGATTTCCCTCTTTTTTCCCTGATTTTCCACCTTTTTCCCTGATTTCCCCCTTTTTTCCCTCTTTTCCCCCTTTTTTCCCTCTTTTCCCCTGTTTTCTCCCTGATTTTCAGCCTTTTTTCCATGATTTCCCCCTTTTTTCCCTGTTTTCCCCCCTTTTTTCCCTGATTTTTCTCCATCTTTCCCTGATTTCCTCAGTTTTTTTCCATGATTTTCCACCTTTTACCCTGATTTTCCCTCTTTTCCCCCCTTTTTCCCCTGATTTCCCCCTTTTTCCCTGCTTTCCCCCTTTTTTCCCTCTTTTCCCCCTTTTTTCCCTCTTTTCCCCCTTTTTTCCCTCTTTTCCCCCTTTTTTCCCTCTTTTCCCCCTTTTTTCCCTCTTTTCCCCCTTTTTTCCCTCTTTTCCCCCTTTTTTCCCTATTTTCCCCTGTTTTCTCCCTGATTTTCAGCCTTTTTTCCATGATTTCCCCCTTTTTTCCCTGTTTTCCCCCCTTTTTTCCCTGATTTTTCTCCATCTTTCCCTGATTTCCCCAGTTTTTTCCATGATTTTCCACCTTTTACCCTGATTTTCCCTCTTTTCCCCCCTTTTCCCCCTGATTTCCCCCTTTTTTCCCTCCTTTCCCCTCTTTTTCCCCTGATTTTCTGCCTTTTTTCCCTGATTTTCCCCTTTTCCCCTCTTTTCCCCCCTTTTTTCCATGATATTCCCCCTTCCCCCCCTTTTTTCCCTGAATTTCTGCCTTTTTTTCCATGATTTTCCCCCTTTTTCCCTGATTTTCCCCCTTTTCCCCCTCTTTTTTCTCCTGTTTTTCCCTCTTTTTCTGTGATTTTCCCCTTTTTTCCCTCTTTTTCTCCTTATTTTCCCTGATTTTCTCCCTTTTTTCCCTGATTTTCCCCCTTTTCCCCCTCTTTTTCTACCGTTTTTCCCTCTTTTTCTCCCTTTTTTC
>NW_024503003.1:0-563 GCF_017590055.1 Onychostruthus taczanowskii
AACTGGGAGGGAACTGGGGGGGACTGGTTTATAGTGGGAGGGACGGGGGGGGACTGGGACGGGTCACCGGTGATTACTGGTTTGAACTGGAGGTTACTGGGATGAACTGGGAGTTACTGGAACGGGTCACTGGTGGTAACTGGTCTGTCCTGGACCATACTGGTTTGTACTGGTCTGTGCCGGTCTGTACTGGTTTATGCTGGTCCATACCGGTCCATACCGGTCCATACTGGTTTACACTGGTTTATACCAGTCCATACTGGTCCGTACTGGTCCATACTGGTCCGTACTGGTCCCAGGGCGGCGGCTGGCTGTTCCCCCGCTACGCCTGCGGGGTCCGGCTGCACTGGGGGTTACTGGGCTGAACTGGGCTGGGTCACTGGGCTGTGTCACTGGGCCATACTGGTCCATACTGGTCCATACTGGTCCGTACTGGTCCGTACTGGTCTGTACTGGTCCCAGGGCGGCGGCTGGCTGTTCCCCCGCTACGGCTGCGGGGTCCCCGCGCCCCCTCCGCTACGCCTGCACTGGGGGTCACTGGGATGAACTGGGCTGGGTCACTG
>NW_024503004.1:0-563 GCF_017590055.1 Onychostruthus taczanowskii
CTGGGGGGGCCCCGGGTGGGGGTCCCCAGCGCAGCCCCCCACTCACCGGATGAACACCGTCCTGCCCTCGCCCACGTCCGACGGCCGGCGCCTGCGGGGGGGCTCCTCTGCAACGGGGGGGGCAGGGCTGGGGGAGCCCCCGGGGACACCCCGGACCCACAGGGGCACCCCCAGGAACCCCCAGGAACCTCCAGGAACCCCCAGGGGCACCCCCAGGGGCACCCCTGACCCCCAGGAGCACCCCCAGGGGCACCCTGGACCCCCAGGAGCACCCCGGATCCACAGGGGCACCCCCAGGGGCACCCTGGACCCCCAGGAGCACCCCGGATCCACAGGGGCACCCCCAGGGGCACCCTGGACCCCCAGGAGCACCCCGGATCCACAGGGGCACCCCCAGGGGCACCCTGGACCCCCAGGAGCACCCCGGATCCACAGGGGCACCCCCAGGGGCACCCCGGACCCACAGGGGGACCCCCAGACCCACAGGAACCCCCAGGGGCACCTCGGATCCACAGGGGCACCCCCAGGGGCACCCCGGACCCCCAGGAGCACCCCGGATCCAC
>NW_024503005.1:0-562 GCF_017590055.1 Onychostruthus taczanowskii
GACCCCAAACCGACCCCAGACTGACCCAAAACAGACCCCAGGCCCAAAACCAACCCCAAACTGACCCCAACCAACCCTAAACCGACCCAAAACCAACCCAAAACCCAAAACTGACCCCAGACCCCAAAACCGACCCCAAACTGACCCCAAACCGACCCCAGACTGACCCCAAACCGACCCCAGACTGACCCCAAACCGACCCCAGACTGACCCCAAACCGACCCCAGACTGACCCCAAACCGACCCCAGACTGACCCCAAACCGACCCCAGACTGACCCCAAACCGACCCCAGACTGACCCCAAACCGACCCCAGACTGACCCCAAACCGACCCCAGACTGACCCCAAACCGACCCCAAACCCAAAACTGACCCCAGACCCCAAAACCGACCCCAAACTGACCCAAACTGACCCCAAACCAAAAACCGACCCCAGACTGACCCCAAACCGACCCAAAGTGACCCAAAACCCCAAACTGACCCCAAACCGACCCCAAACTCAAAACTGACCCCAAACCAAACCCAAATCGACCCCAAACCTACCCCAAACCCAAAACCGACCC
>NW_024503006.1:0-562 GCF_017590055.1 Onychostruthus taczanowskii
TTGATGTGAAACCAGACCTGAAACTTCCCTGATGCAGAAATGCTTTGGGAATTCCAGGGCATTTGGGGTCACAGTTGCTGCTGCAGCCGAGGTCTGCTGGGGCTGGGGTTGCCAGGAAGCCAATTAGGAAGGATTTTTGTCTGGTTGCAGCAGCCTGGGGATTGCTTTAACCTGAGCTCAGCTGGCTCTGCTTCCCCAGGGAGAGCATTCCTGCTCTGGATAGTGCCAGCACACGTGTGCTGCCCATCCTCCTTCTCACCTGGCTGTTCACAGCTGGCTGCAGGGGCTGGAAGAGGCTCAGGGAGAGAGAGGGAATGGGTTTGCTAGAACAAGGAATTCTCTGGCTCTTTTTGCCACAGAGAATCAGACTGATCTCTGATGTGTGTCCTGGTTTTACCAAATCTTCCAAAATTGTTGGGATAAACTCCTCCAAAATAATTTTTAAGTGTTAAAGAGCAGGCCTGACTTTATTCTTGGCCATGGTTTGTGTCTGGCCTCCACACAGATGTAGACACAAAATAGTTTTAATATATCTATTTATAGCAAACAAGGAAATTAATGC
>NW_024503007.1:0-560 GCF_017590055.1 Onychostruthus taczanowskii
CACCTGGCTTTGATCACCTACACTGCAGACATTTACATCTGAGCCACTTGTTTAGACTCTTTTTATAGTTATGGGGACAAAAAGACATTTCTGAGGCGTGATTTACGTGTTCTGTTTAGACATCTATGATAATATCAGGTGACTCACTGCCTGGAAAGCAGCTATTTCTTCCCATTTCTGTATTTTTCTTTTACACAGTGAACCTAGAGGAATGTTTTAAATACAGGAGTTTACATCTTAGATGTTTGAGAATATCTCCTGAAAATCTGTGTATTTTGCCCCAGAAAAGTCACCTCTGAGAACCCAAAAATGTATTTACACGATTCTTACAGAACAGTTTCAAGAGGAATTGGCTAATAGGGCAGGCTCACACACCTACTCTGATGGATCTGGGCACACAAAGTGACACCATAATGTACCAAACATCACCTTGTGAACTTACATATCCACTCAGAGAATAACTTCAGGCCAGATGCTGGGCTGGGTATCTGTCTGCTGCCTGTATGGACACTGTGTGGAAGCCGTGGCTTTGGGGGAATTCTCAGAGCCTCATCAAAAAT
>NW_024503008.1:0-562 GCF_017590055.1 Onychostruthus taczanowskii
AGTGCTATGGTTTAGTTGACAAGGTGGATTCAACCAAAAGTTGGTCTTGATGATCTTGTAGGTCTTTTAAAACCTTTAATTGATTCTGTGATTCTAATGGTTGTTTCTGTCCTTTATGACAGCTTCTCTCCCTCCAGCTCTGCATGAAATAATTTTTTAATGAAAGTATTTCAAATATCTCTTTGTTGTGCCTTACACCTTAATTATCCTAAAATATTGAGTTGCCAAGATTTTGATTTCCATTCAATTACTTCTCGCTGGTGTAGCAGGAAAAAATCAAGCTCGGTTTCTACAGCAACAGGAGTATGCTTCTAGTAGTATTCTCTCATTTTATGGTTCTAACATTTACATATTTATATATATAATATAATTTATACATATAATATAATATGTAAATAAGCATAAATAGTAAAAGGATTTTACTCTTTTTTAACCAATGTGTTGAAGGGCTGGATGTCTGAAAATGCATGCTGGACTGGGATTTTTTTGTATAGTTCAGTAAAACATACTATCCTTTGCTTGCCTTCTGAGTGAGATTGGAAAGTGTAATGCAAATAAAAAA
>NW_024503009.1:0-562 GCF_017590055.1 Onychostruthus taczanowskii
AAATTCCCCAGAATTCCCAAATTCCGAGGGAGCCCCGGAGCAGCAGGAGGGAGAGGAAGGTTCTGGAAGGTTCCAGGAGTGAATTCCTGGCCCAGGGAGAAGGACCCGGATCGGCCCTGGAGCAGCACGGCCAAAATCCTGGAATTGTTGGGGTTTTTGGGAATTCCTGGGGAAAATGGGATTTCTTTGGGGTTTTGGGAATTCCTGGGGAAAAAACAGAATTTCCTTGGGGTTTTTTGGGAATCCCGGGTGTAATTTGCTTTCTTTGGGAATTTCCTTGGGGTTTTTTGGGAATTCCTGGTGTAATTTCCTTGGTTTTTTTGGGAATTCCTGGGGGAAAGTGGAATTTCCTTGGAGTTTTTGGGAATTCCTGGGGGGAAATGGAATTTTTTTGGGAATTCCTGGGGGAAAATGGAATTTCCTTGATTTTTTTTTTGGTAGTTCCTGGGAAAAAAACAGAATTTCCTTGGGTTTTTTTTGGGAATTCCCAGGAAAGAAGGGATTCCTGGGAAAAAAAATGAATTTCCTTGGAGTATTTGGGAATTCCCAGGAAAGAAGGGAA
>NW_024503010.1:0-562 GCF_017590055.1 Onychostruthus taczanowskii
GTCTTTTGCTTCTTATGGCGCTCTCCTATCTATTTCAATATGAAAAATGTTTATAAATGTATCTGTGGAAGATACACTTATAAATAAATTTATAAAAGGTTGCCTATTTCTGATGCATTTTTCGTGCTTGTGTACTTTGAGGTAGGTGGAATATGTTACATTGCTATTTCTTCTGAGAGTTTGTCCTGAAATTGGGCTGATTGTCTGTCCTCAGTAATGTTGGAGGTTAACCTAGATGTTTGCAGCATAATAATTAATGCTTAATATGTGGACAACCAAGTTTTTAAATCTAAGAATATAAAATCAGGACCATGTGGGCAGTCTAAACCATCATTATATGTTATTTTTTATAAAACTGCTAGTGATTTTTCAAATGAAACTGAATGGTATGGATTGAGAGAACTTTCTGAAATAACCTTTTTTTTTCTGGCAGAAAGGGTTCTGATATTAGCATAACTTTAGAATTGGTTTTCTTTTTCTTCAGCCTTCTGTCACCAGCCATTTTTCAAGTATTGTTGAGCAAAACTGGTTAGTTTTGTTTTCTTTTGGTTGAAATACTACA
>NW_024503011.1:0-562 GCF_017590055.1 Onychostruthus taczanowskii
ACCAGTACAGACCAGTACGGATGCCTGTCCCCCCCTCCCCCCACGACTGTCACCGCAGGGACCCCAAGTGTCACCTCAGGGTGCTGGGACAGCCGGGCACAGAGCCACCAGTGCCACCACCCTGTGCCACCACCCTGTGCCACCACCCCAGTGCCACCAGTCACCACGCTGTGCCACCACCCCAGTGCCACCAGTGCCACCACCCTGTGCCACCACCCTGTGCCACCGGTGCCACCACTGTCACCACCCCAGTGCCACCGGTGCCACCACCCTGTGCCACCACCCAGTGTCACCCCAGTGCCACCAGTGCCACCCTGTGCCACCACCCCAGTGCCACTCCAGTGTCACATCAGTGCCACCTGCCAGTGTCACCAGTGCCACCACCCCAGTGTCACCCTAGTGTCCCCATAGTGTCACATCAGTGCCACCACCCCAGTGCCACCCAGTGGTACCCCAATGTCATCCCGGTGCCACCCCAGTGTCACAGCAGTGCCACCGCTGCTGTCATCCCAGTGCCACCTGCGCTGCCACACCTGTGTCACCCCAAAGCCACCCCAGTGCC
>NW_024503012.1:0-562 GCF_017590055.1 Onychostruthus taczanowskii
CCCAAATTCCTCCCAAATTTCCCCAAATTACCCAAATTTCCCCCAAATTACCCAAATTTTCCCCAAATTTCCTCCACATCGCCCCAAATTCCCACCAAATTTCTCCCAAATCGCTCCAAATTGCCCCAAATCCCCCAAATTCCTCCCAAATTCCCCCAAATCATCCCAAAATTCCCCCAAATTCCCCAAATTTTCCCCAAATTGCCCCAAATTTTCCCTAAAGTGCCCCAATTTTTCCCCAAATTCCCCCAAATCCCCCCAAATTTTCCCTAAAGTGCCCCAATTCTTCCCCAAATTTCCCCCAAATCCCCCCAAATTTCCCCAAATCGCCCCAAATGTCCCCCAAATTACCCAAATTTTCCCCAAATTGCCCCAAATCTCCCCAAATTTCCCCAAATTGCCCCAATTTTTCCCCAAATTCCCCCAATTTTTCCCCAAATTTCCCCAAATCCCCCAAATGTCGCCGTGCCCAGGTGTGACCCCGCCATGGACTGCACCTGCCTGTCCGACCTGCTGCTGACCGCGCCGCTGCCCGCGCTCTGGACGCCAGGTACGGGGACAC